>NC_042998.1:196015444-196030444 GCF_006345805.1 Octopus sinensis | reverse complement strand
AGCCAGCCTACGTATGCATACCTTCCCTTCTTGGGACACAAAACTCTACTTGTGAAGACGTGTTGAGGCAAGTGAGGATCAGAATCGAAATCGATCAATGGAAATTGCGGATGTGCTACCAGTGCCGGTGGCATGTCGAAACTCTGCTTGTGAAGACCCGTTGAGGCAAGTGAGGATCAGAATCGAAATTGATCAATGGAAATCGATCAATGGAAATTGCAGATGTGTTACCAGTGCCGGTGGCATGTAAGAGAACTTTCCGTTTCGTGACCGTTGCCAGCACCGCCCCGTTTCGTGTCCGTTGCCAGCCTCGCCTGGCCCTCGTGCCGGTGGCACATAAAAAGCACCATCCATTCGTGGCCGTTTGCCAGCTCTGTCTGGCACCAGTACGGGTGGCACGTAAAAAGCACCCACTACACTCACGGAGTGGTTGGCGTTAGGAAGGGCATCCAGCCGTAGAAACACTGCCAGATTTGACTGGGCCTGATGAAGCCTTCTGGCTTCACAGACCCCAGTAGAACCGTCCAACCCATGCTAGCATGGAAAACGGACGCTAAACGATGATGATGATGATGATGATGATATATATAGGTGCAGGAGTGGCTGTGTGGTAAGTAGTTTGCTTACCAACGACATGGTTCCAGGTTCAGTCCCACTGCATGGCACCTTGGGCAAGTGTCTTTTGCTATACCCTCGTGCTGACCAAAGTCTTGTGAGTAGATTTGGTAGATGGAAACTGAAAGACGCCCGTCGTATGTATGTATATATATATATATATATACATATATATATATATATATATATATATATGTATGTGTGTGTGTATATGTTTGTGCGTTTGTGTTTGTCTCCCCAACATCGCTTGAAAACTGATGCTGGTGTGTTTACGTCCCCGTAACTTAGCAGTTCGGCAAAAGAGACCAATAGAATAAGTACTAGGCTTACAAAGAATAAGTCCTTGGGTCGATATTTGCTCGACGAAAGGTGGTGCTCCAGCATGGCCACAGTCAAATGACTGAAACAAGAAAAAAGAGTAAAAAAAAAAGGGTCGAACAAATAGGCTCCTGGACTTATTCTTTCTAAGCCTAGTACTTATTCTATTGGTCTCTTTTGCCGAACTGCTAAGTTACTGGAACATAAACACACCAACATTGGTTGTCAAATGATGGTGGTGGGGGAGCAAACACAGATGCAAAGACACACACACACATAAATATATACATACATGCATATGATGGTCTTCTTTTCAGTTTCCGTCTACCAAATCCACTCACAAGGCTTTGGTTGGCCTGAGGCTATAGTAGAATATACTTGCCCAAGGTGCCACGCAGTGGGACTGAACACGGAACCATGTGGTTGGGAAGTAAGCTTCTTACCACACAGCCACTCCTGTGCCTATATATATACACACACACGCACACATACATATGCACATATACATACATATATATATATATATACACATCACACTCACACACTCACATACATGCATACATATATATAATATATATATATATATATACATACATATATACATTTTGGACAGCATAATGGCAACACCTAGCATCATAGCATCATAGTTTTGAAGTATCTATAAAACCGTCAAAAGCTTGTTTATTTTTATCGTTTTTGATTTATTATTAGTGTTGCTTAAAATGTTTTACTAAAATTACTGTTTCTTTTCAGATATTATCAGGAAAAAAGTAATTAAAATTCATTAAAATGACAGATCTTTCGGACTTTCATGAGGTCAAATTGTTGGTGCTCGTATGGCAGGCGCTAAGCATAATGAAAACAGCCCAAATGTTTGGTGTATCAAGAAGTACTCTCTTGAAAGTAATGACAGCCTTTGAGAAAGAGGAAAAAAGCCCCCACGTCGAAACAAAACTCTGGAAGTAAAACCAAACTTTCAGATAGAGACCACCCCGAGAACCCAGTTTCCCCAAAAACTGTTTGGTGGGAGCTGCACAAAGCTGGATTCTATGAGAGAGCTGCAATCAGAAAACCACTACTTTCAAAAACAAACGTTGCAAAGTGTTTAGAGTGGAGTAAAAACCTACAAAATTGGTCCCTAGAGAAGTGGAAGAAGGTTATTTTCTTGGATGAGTCATGCTTTACTTTATTTCTGACCACCAGCCGAGTCTATGTGTGGAGACAGCCAAAAGAAACATTTGACCCAGACTGCCTTCTTCCAACCGTTAATCATGGAGGACAATCTGTGATGATCTGGGGAGCTGTATCTTAGAAATCTGCCAACCCAATGGCTTCCCTTCACGACAGAATTAATAGTCAAGACTATTTAAGCATTTTATCTGATCAAATTCATCCTATGGTTGCGGAACTGTTTCCAGAGGGAAATTCAATCTTTCATGACGATAATGCACCAATTCACACAGCTAAAATTGTTACTGAATGGCACGAGGAACATTCTAGTGAAGTTGAATATCTTATCTGGCCACCACAGTCCCCAGATCTCAATATTAATGAACATTTATGGTGCATTTTAGAAAAACAAGTAAGGAGTCGATATCCTCCAACCATCATCACTACAAGAACTGGAGACTGTTTTAGCTGAAGAATGGACAAAAATTCCTTTGAAAACAATTCAAACTTTGTATGAGACCATGCCTCATAGAATTCAAGCTGTAATTACTGCTAAAGGCAGTCCTACACCATATTAAAATAAATTTGTTTGAAAATATAAGGTGTTTCCATTATCTTGGCCAACCCCTGTATATATACATATATACTTCTTTCAGTTTCTGTCTACCAAATCCACTCACAAGGCTTTGGTCAGCCCAAGGCTATAGTAGAAGACATTTGCCCAAGGTGCCATGCAGTGGGACTGAACTCGGAACTATGTGGTTGGAATGCAAGCTTTTTACCACACAGCCATGCCTATATATACATGATGGGCTTCTTTCAGTTTCTGTCTACCAAATCCACTGGGAAAACTTTGGTTGGCCCAAGGCTGTTGTACAAAGTCCACTATTATAGCCCCAGGCTGACCAAAGCCTTGTTGGTTGATTTGGTTGATAGAAAGTGAGAGAAGCCTGTTGTATGTATGTATGTGTGTGTGATTGTGTTTGTCTGCCCCAACCACCACTTGACCAGTGTTGGTGTGTTTACATCTGTGTAACTTAGTGGTTCGGCAAAAGTGACTGATAGAATAAGTACCAGGCTTTGTAAGTCCTGGGGTTGATTAATTTTACTAAAATTTCTCCAAGGCGGTGCCCCAGCACCATGGTAGTGATGGTGGTGGTGATTCCTCAAAGCCAGAACTTTAACCCTCAGGAACTCTCACTCCTTCCCCATGTTACCCCACCCCATCCCCCCAACAGACCCATCACCTGACGGAAAACCAACCTGAAAAATCAGTTATGCTGACCTTCGATGTACAAAACCACACAAGCTCCGACCCTTTCCCTTCTCCTTCAATTACCATTTCTACAACAAACAAATAAAAGAAAACAAAATTCTTCCAACGGGAAGAAAGATTTGGCAATTATTTTTACCAACACAGGTGAAATTTTAGACTTTTTCCAATCGATCTTGCATCATTATCGATCAATCCCCTTCCTTCGTTAAATGGTAAATCACATGGTGTGAAGCAGCTGGAGTTCTTTATTCCCCGTTCTCTTTAAAAGTTTATAAAAATAAAAATCAATCGAATACTTTCTTGCAATCTCGTAGATTCAGCCTGCATTTTGTAATAATATCAATTGTTCTCTGTCCAACATAGAAAGAAGCATCGATTCCTGCTGTGGATAGGAGGATGGATGGGTAGAGAGGTGAATAATTAGGTAGATGGATAGATCATCATCATCATTATCATCATCGTTGTTGTGATCGCCGACGCAGTCGCCACCATCACCACCACCACCATCATCATTTAACATCTGTTGTCCATGCAGACAGGGGTCGGATAGTTTGACCAGAGCTGGTAAGCTGGAAGGCTGCACCAGACCCCAGTCTGATTTGGTATGGTTTTCTATGGCTGGATGCGCTTCCTAACACCAGCCACTCCGGGAGTGTAATGGGTACTTTTATGTGCCACCGTCATGGGTGCCATCTGTGTGACACCAGGCATGGGTTGGATGGTTTGACCAGGGCTGTCATGCTGGAAGGCTACACCAGACCCCTGTCTGATTTGGCATGGTTTTCTATGGCTGGATGCCCTTCCTAATGCCAACCACCCTGAGAGTGTATTGGGTGCTTTTATGTGTGACACTGGTATCTGCCATGACTGTGGTTTTGCTCAGCTTGATGGGTCTTCTTCTCAAGCATGACATAATACCAAAGGTCTTGGTCATTGCCTCCATGAGGCCTAATACTCGAAAGGAACTCAGCCACTTTGCTTCCGTGAGTCACAACACTCAAAAGGTGCTTTTTACATTCCACTGGCACAGGTGCCAGTTACACAACACCAGCATCAACCATGACCACAATTTCACTTGGCTTGATGGGTCTCCTCAAGCACAGCATATCGCCAAAGGTCTCGGTCACTAGTCATTATCTTTGTGAGGCTCAGAGGTCAAAGATCATGCTTCACCACTTCATCCCATGTCTTCCTGGGTCTACCTCTACCACAGGTTCCTTCCACAGTTAGAGATCAGTACTTCTTCACACAGCTGTCCTTGTCTATACACATCACATGACCATACCAGTGCAGTCATCTCTCTTGCACACCACATCTGATGCCTCTTATGCCCAACTTTTCTCTCAAGATGCTTGCAGTCTGATCATCATCATCATCATCATCATCATCGTTTAACGTCCGCTTTCCATGCTGGCATGGGTTGGATGGTTTGACTGGGGTTTGGGAAGCCAGGAGGCTGCACCAGGCTCCAGTCTGATCTGGCAGTGTTTCTACAGCTGGATGCCCTTCCTAATGCCAACCACTCCAAGGGTGTAGTGGGTGCTTTTTTACGTGCCACCGGCACAGGGGCCAGAGGAGCTGGCATCGACCATGATCAGATGGTGCTTTTTACATGCCACTGACATGGAAGCCAGTCAAAGCAGCACTGGCATCGGCCACTTTTGGATGGTGGTTTTTATATGCTACCGGCACGGGGGTCACAACTACAATTTCCATTTGATATGATTTTGTTATTGCTGTTGATGTTGAAGTACTTGACTCAATAGGTCTCCTCAAGCACAGCATGTCGCCCTACAATAGAAAGACTAATAGACAGATAGACAGATAGGACTTGTTGGCACTCTGTCAGTTAAGACGAGGCTTCCAGATGATCCGCTCAACAGAACAGCCTGCTCGTGAAATTTACATGCATGTGGCTGAGTACTCCACAGACACGTGTACTCTTAATGTAGTTCTCAGGGAGATTCAGCGTGACCCAGAATGTGACAAGGCTGGCTCTTTTGAATTACAGGTACAAGTCATTCTTACTAGCTGAGTGGACTGGAGCAATGTGAGATAAAGTGTCTTGCTCAAGGACACAACGAGTCACCGGGGACTGAACTCATCACCTTATGACTGTGAGTCGAATGCCTTAACCACTAAGCCACGTGCCTTCACAGACTAAGACTGACAGATAGACTGACAGACAGACAGATAGGTAGATAAACAGATAGGTAGAGAGATAAACTGTTAGGCTAACAGATAAATATCTGGTAGATAGATAAAGAGAGACTGACAGATGGGTGGATACCTTGGTAGTTCGTGAGATAGATAGATAGAGACAGGCCGACAGATGGGTGGATACCTTGGCAGTTAGTGAGATAGATAGACAGACTGACAGACAGATAGAGAGACGGACAGACAGACAGAGAGACGGACAGACTGACAGACTGACAAATAGACAGACGAACAGACAGACAGACAGACAGACAGACAGATAGACTGATAGGTAGAGAGATGGACTTCTAGATAGACTAACAGACAAATATCTGGTAGATAGATAGAGACATACCAACAGATGGGTGGATACCTTGGTAGCTAGTGAGATAGATAGATGGACTGACAGACAGACAGACAGAGAGACGGACAGACTGACAGACAGACTGACAAATAGACAGACAAACAGACAGACAGACAGATAGATAGATAGACAGGTAGTTAGAGAGATGGACTTCTAGATAGACTAACAGACAAATATCTGGTAGATAGATAGAGACAGACTGACAGATGGGTGGATACCTTGGTAGTTAGTGAGATAGATAGA
Organism: Octopus sinensis; assembly: GCF_006345805.1. Taxonomy (NCBI): domain Eukaryota; kingdom Metazoa; phylum Mollusca; class Cephalopoda; order Octopoda; family Octopodidae; genus Octopus; species Octopus sinensis. The sequence goes on along the minus strand of NC_042998.1, from coordinate 196,024,262 downwards.
TAGATAGATAGATAGATAGATAGACTGACAGACAGACAGAGAGACGGACAGACAGACGGACAGACAGACAGACAGCCAGACAGACTGACAAATAGACAGACAGACAGATAGACAGATAGGTAGAGAGATAAACTGTTAGGCTAACAGACAAATATCTGGTAGATAGATAGAGACAGACTGACAGATGGGTGGATACCTTGGTAGTTAGTAAGATAGATAGATAGACTGACAGACAGACAGAGAGACGGACAGACAGACAGGTAGATAGACAAACAGACAGACAGACAGACAATTGCATCTGAACAGGGCAGTCTGACATACATTTGTTATCGCTACTTAACTAGAAGCAGAAATTTTTATATTTCTCTTAGTAAAACTGATGTAACTTTTTTTCTCTGTATCTCTCTTTTTCTCTCTTTTCCTCTTTATCTCTCTCTCTCTCTATGTCTCCTTCTCTCTATGTCTCTCTCTCTCTATGTCTCTGTCTCTCTGTGTCTCTGTCTCTCTCTCTCTCTCCCTATGTAGCCCTCTATGTATCCCTCTCTCTCTCTTCCTCTCTCTCCCTCTTTCTCAATTTTCTGTGAATATTTTCATTTTGCTTTAAGAATTACAATCTGGATTGTTTTAAATCTTTTTTGCCTCCTCTTCTTCCTCCTCCTCCTCCTGCTCCTCTTCTTCCACCTTTGTCTTTCCCAAACTTTGGCATGCTGTACCTATGGAGCGATGGAGCAGAAGGACTCAGAAAGAATAAAACCCATAAAAAAAACCCCCCAAAAAAACAAAAAGGAAGAGCAGTTTAAATAATAATAAAAAAAATAATGCTTGAGATAAAAAGAAAGAAAGAAAGAAAGAAAAGAAGAAAGAAAGAAAGAACGAGAGAAAGGAAGAAAGGAAGAAAGGAAGGAAGGAAGGAAGGAAGGAAGAAGGAAGAAAGGAAGAAAGAAAGAAAGGAAGAAAGGAAGAAAGAAAGGAAGGAAGGAAGAAAGAAAGAAAGGAAGAAAGAAAAGAAGAAAGAAAGAAAGGAAGAAAGAAAAGAAGAAAGAAAGAAAGAAAGAAAGAAAGAAAGGAAGAGAGAAAGAAAGAAAGAAAGAAAGAGAGAGAGAAAGAAAGAAAGAGAGAGAGAAAGAAAGAGAGAGGGAAAGGAAGAGAGAAAGAGAGAAAGAGAGAAAGAAAGAAAGAAAGAAAGAAAGAAAGAAAGAAAGAAAGAAAGAGAGAAAGAAAGGTGTGAGTGATTTTTGCAACTTTACCTTCCTTTTCTGGAATAAGTAGTTCTGTTAATGAAGAATGTGAAATTGGCAGAAAGCCAGGCAGATTCCACATTCTTTGATATAATTCTCTTGAAAAGTCCAAACAGAGAGAGAAAGCTGTCAGGTAACATCCATGGGCCAGGGACATTAAGACTACTTCTACACACACACACACACACACTACTTCTTCTTCTTCTTCTTCTTCTTCTTCTTCTTCATCTCCTTCTCCCTCTTCTCCCTCTTCTCCCTCTTCTTCTTCTTCTTCTTCTTCTTCTTCTTCTTCTTCTTCTTCTTTTTCATCTCCTTCTCCCTCTTCTCCCTCTTCTTCTTCTTCTTCTTCTTCTTTGTCTTCTCCTTCTCTCTCTTTTTCTTCTTCTTTTTCTTCTTCTTCTTCTTCCCCTTCTTCTTCTTCCCCTTCTTCTTCTTCCCCTTCTTCTTCTTCCCCTTCTTCTTCTTCCCCTTCTTCTTCTTCCTCTTCTTCTTCTTCTTCTTCTTCTTCTGTCCTTCTCTTCTTCCTCCTCCTCCTTCTTCTTCTTCCTCTTCTTCTTCTCTTCTCCTCTTCCCCTCTCTCCCTTCTTCCTTCTTCTTCTCTTCTCCCTCTTCTTCTTCTTCTTCTTCTCTTTTTCTTCTCCTTCTCTCTCTTTTTCTCTCGTCCCCTTCTTCTTCTTTCCTTCTCCCCCCTTCTCTTCTTTCCCCTTCTTCTTCCCCTTCTTCTTCTCCTTCTTTCTTCGTCTTCTTCTTCTTTCTTCTTCTTCTTCTTCTTCTTTTTCTTCTTCTCCCTCCTCCTCCTCCTCCTTCTCCTTCTCCTCCTTCATATATTTTATTTGTTCTAACACTTTATTTTAATTTCCCTCCACAAAACTTTGTTGCTAATTTCACTTGAATAAACATTTAGGCTCGAGGCATGGCTGTGTGGTGAGAAGTTTACTTCCCAACTGCCTGGTTCCGGGTTCAGTCCCACTGTCAGGTGCCTTGGGTAAGTGTCTGCTACGATAACCTCTGGCTGGCCAAAACCTTGTGAGTGGATTTGGTAAGGAGAAAATGAAAGAAGCTTGTTGTGTATGTATATACGTGTGTGTGTGTGTTGTTTGTATTTGTCTCCACCATCATTGCTTGACAACCAGTGTTGGTGTGTTTACATCCCTGTAACTTAGTGGTTTGGCAAAAAACACTGATAAGATAAGTATCAGGCTAAAAATATAAGTACTGGGGTTGATTTGTTTGACTAAAATTCTCCAAGGCAGCGCTCCAGCATGGCTGCAGTCCAATGACTGAAACAAGTAAAAGACAAATGTGGCTGAGTACTCCACAGAGACATGTGCTCTTAACCCTTTGATATTCAGACTGGCCATATCCAGCCCATATACGAGGGGGTACCCAAAAGAAAGCGGAATTTTGCAATATTATTTTTATTCAATTAGTTTTACATGTTTGGTTGGCATTAGGAAGGGCATCCAGCTGTAGAAACACTGCCAGATCAGACTGGAGCATGGTGCAGCCTCCTGGCTTCCCAGGCCCCAGTCGAACCGTCCAACCCATGCTAGCATGGAAAACGGACATTAAACGATGATGATGATGGATGTTTACACTTTTATTGCCTTCAAAGTATTCTCCATTCTCCATTTGTCCAGATGCGTTGGAAGCAGTTCTGGAATTTCTTGCGAAGTGATGCCTTTTAATACCGCCATCATTTTTTTTCTTCACCTCTTCCACATCTGCAAATTCCCTAGCACCAGCTTTTGTCACCAGTGCTGACCTTTGAAGAAAGGTCCTGATCAACTTCCAACTGTCCTTTCAGTTCATGACACGCATTTAGTCATGACTTCTTTTGATCTTCCATAAGCAAACGAGACACAAATTTTGCTGCTACTCTTTTCATTTGCAATTCTTCGCTCAAAATTCGTTGGCAGGAGATCCAGGACACACCGGTCATATCAAGTTCATCGATTATTTAGCAGCAGTCCTCCAAGATCAGTTCATGAATTTTCACGAGGTTTTCATTCGGGAGGTTGATGATGGCCCTAAACAAGGTTGGTCTTCAAGCGACAAGTGACCATTCCTAAAGCATGGAAACCACTCATAAACTTGTGCTTTGCTCATGGCAGCATCCTTGTAATTTTTGAAGCATGGTAACTGTTTCAGCTGCCAATTTCCCCAGCAGAAAACAGAATTTCATGGACGCCTGCTGTTCCTTTCTTTCAACCATCACAAAAATCAACAAACAGGCGAGAAGCACTGCAAAACAAAGACATACCATGCGGCAGTACGACTTCACTCGACCCCACCACTCAGCAGACTGATGCCTGAGGATCACATCAAGTGGCATCTAGCAGTGAAAGCCTGAACTACAATGGGTTTGTCCCACAGAGAACATTTCTGGTTACTTTTGGGTACCTCTTCGTATTCCACATGTTTTCTCTGGGTAAAGAGAAAAGATAGAAGAGAGAAATAGGAGAGGTCCAGTCCTTAGGACGTCCTGAAGGAAAAGAAAGATGGACGATGGTCACGTGTGAGCAACGAAGGAGAGAAAAAAGAGAAAGAGGTCCCCTTTTCTCCTCTTCACCTCTTTCTCTTTTTCTCTCTCTTGTTGCTCACACATGACCATTGTCCATCTTTCTTTTCCTCATGTGGAAATATAGTGGGATAATGGAATAGAAGGATAAAATCACATTAATGATTTTTATCAGGTAGTCAGCATGAAATAAAGTAATTTATATTTACAGGTAATATCTATGTGTGTGTCTTTGTGTCTGTGTTTGTCCCCCTCCCCCACCAGCCATTGCTTGACAACCGATGTTGGTGTGTTTATGTCCCTGTAACTTAACAATTCAGCAGAAAAGACTGATGTAATAAGTACCCGACTCACAAAGAATAAGTCCAGGAGTTAATTTCTTCAACAAAAAAAAGGTGGTGCTCTAGTATGGCCCCAACCAAATGAAAAGTAAAGTAAAAGAGTAAAAGAATTTATTGAATAAGCAACAGTATATAACTGGTACTTACCAGCCAAAGATGAAGTCTTTCTGTGGTTGCTCTGCTTGCTAAAACCAGCAGCTTAATCACCCACAAAATCACAAAGGACCCTTATCAGACAGAAGACTTATCATGAAAACTACACATCATGGGGCATCTTCCTGTAAAGAAATGTAAAAATTTAAGATCAAGTTATTTTAGTCTCCTTTTATTTATTTGGCTAGATTCTTGATGCATAAAAGTACATTGAAATAGATGTTGTTGTACCTTGGGTGGGTCATTTTGCCAATAAACAACACACACACAGGTTATATTTCACTTCTTGTTATTATTATTTACTCAGCATAAGGCAACAAGCTGGCAGAATCGTTAGCATGCTGAATTAACTGCTTAGTGGTATTTCTTCCAAAATATATGTTCTGAGTTCAAATCCTTCCAGGGTCAATAAAATAAGTACCAGTTGAACACTGGGATTAATGTGATTAACTAAGGCCCTCACCCTGAAATTGCTGGCCTTGTGACAAAATTTGAAATCATTTTTATTATTTAGTCAACTTGGGGTATATATTTACTACATACAAATATATTTCATTTACTGGTCGATGATGATACATAGAATCAATGTGTAGAATCTAGTTGAATGAAGTAATCTATGCAAGAAAGTTCAGAGATAGAAAATATAGAAATAACAGCTAAGTGGTGATTTTCAGTCATGTGGCATAGAGAAATAGATGGACATAGCAATGACATGAATGGCTCTAAGTCTAATCGAATAAGAAGCGAAGAGCAGGGTTAGCAAATTTGTTTTTATTAATGGAACGCTAGACATTTTAGAAACTCCCAAGAGAAATGCTAAGCTTCTTGAATAATTAAGAATTACGTCTCATGACACAGATGCTTTGAGAAACTTAGAAAAGGGAAGTTACTCTATGATCTTTTTTGCAAGGGAGATCATTCAACTATCTAGCGACCGCTACAACATCAACCCCAGTGGTTAACTGGTACAAAACTTTTCAGTTCTATATTTAAGAGATGAGGAATTATTTCCATTATTTACATTTGACAGATATTTGTCCTCATCTTGTTTCAACATTTCGGCTGATATACCCTCCAGCCTTCATCAGGTGTCTTGGGGAAATTTTGAACCTGGGTTCTCATTCCTAAGGTATTTTTCTATGTTACTATTATTATTATTATGCTCACAGGCATATGGCTTAGTGGTTAAGAGCGCAGGCTACTAACCCCAAGATTCTGAGTTCAATTCCAGGTAGTGACATGAATAATAAAAATAAAAATAATAATAATAATAATAATAATAACATTGAAAAATACTGTGTTTGTATGTATGTATGTGTGTATATATATGTATGTGTGTATATATCTATGTGTGTATGTAAGTATAGATGGATGGATGGATGGATGGATGGATGGATGGATGGATGGATGGATGGATGGATGGATGGATGGGTGTGTGTGTGTGTGTGTGTGTGTATGTGTGTGTATGTGCAGATTTGTATGTTTTGTTTTATGTATGTCTTCTCATGCATATAGTTGCATATCTAGATATACTCATATATATTTAAATGATAAACTTCTGAAAAGTTTTACAGATTTTTACAGTTCCAGTGATGGCTTGGATTTGTAGACTTCAAATTAGCTTTCTCCTTTCTGGTTTTGAGAAGCCTAATTTCTCAAGGTTGGTATCTAGGCAGTGTGTTACATATTCCAGGGTCCCGATAATTACAGGTATGAACCTGAACTTGTAATCTGGATAGAGAAACTGCAGATTTCTCAATAGTTCGGCATAGGTATTCTCTTTTTCACTGATCTTCAGCTTTATGTTAACATCCGCTGGGCAGCAAATTTCCACAACTGTGCACAGTTTCTCTTTTCCATCCCAAATCATTATATCAGGTCTGTTGTGCTTACATTTTATTGAGGTCTTCACTGGGACACTCCACCAGTATCCCTTTTTATTATGAGTGGCTATGGTTTCTACCATATTGTGGATTCTTATTTCTTTGTCCTGAGTGTTATCCTTCCGACGGATTTCATTATAGAATGTCCTAGCTACAACATCGGTAGATAATACTGCGATGATATTTTCAGACAACTGCTTATGATGTGGCTGATATCTTCTGTGTGAACTCCACTTTACAGCTTTCCCTGCATCTCTGTCCCTTTTGTGTTTCAGGTACTTGGTTGATATTTCCTGTTCCTGGATTGCAGATGCATACCCTTCAAATCCTGTTATTCGTCCATGATAAACTGCTTTGATGGTCGATGTTACTATCAACACGGAACTTTCTACTACCTTATCCATGCATAGTCTTCTGTTCGTATAGGTTCATCCTTTTATCTGATGATACGTTGCAGTAGAGTCTTGTGACTGCTTTGGGCATGTATTCTAGGTTATCAGACAAAGAGTGTTGCTCAAAGAGCTGCCTTCCAAGTCTTATGATGTTATGTATGTATGTAGGTAGATAGGTAACTGTGTATGCATGCATAGATGTCATAGTCTAAATATAAACAGTTTTTTTTCCTGCTGATTAGAAACCCTGATTCGTCAGCAAAGTGCAACAATTAACACTTCTAAATTGTATTATCACATCCCATCGTTATATTCAATGAGAAAAGTGAACTAGAACCAGTTATCCCCAGTCTGTAGATTATAATAAATATTGTGAATTAGAATAACAACTGTCATAACATTACAAATTCATTAACGGATGCCATTACATTATAATTGACATTAATAGGGGTAGACTGTAATTTGTGGGTACTCTAATGGTGGGGGTACCGTAATGTTTGTAGTAAGATTAATGAGCATCAGGTGGTAATATGAATGCAGGTGAAACAAGTAGTCTGCTGACAATCTAGCACAGGTATACAGGTGTGGGTGTGGCTGTGTAGTAGTAAGAAGATTGTTTCCCAACCACATGGTTCTTGGTTCAGTCCCGCTGTGGGTGCCTTGGGTAATTGCCTTCTACTATAGCCTCAGGCTGGCCAAGGCCTTGTGAGAGGATTTGGGAGATGGAAACTGAAATAAGCCTGTCATATATATATGTATATATATATATATATATATATACATATATATATATATATATACATACATACATACACACACACACATATATATATATATATATATGCATGTATGTATATATGTATGTGTGTGTATATGTTTGTGTGTCTGTGTTTGTTCCCTCGCCATCACTTGACAACTGGTGTTGGTGTGTTTATATCCCTGTAACTTAGCAGTTCATGCTAATGATTCTGCCAGGTCACTGCATCATCATCATCATCATCATCATCATCGTTTAACGTCTGTTTTCCATGCTGGCATAGATTGGACAGTTTGACTGAAGGTTTGCAAGCCAGGAGGCCGTACCAGGCTCCAATCTTGATCTGGCAAGCTTTCTACAACTGGATGCCCTTCCTAATGCCAACCACTCCAAGAGTGTAGTGGGTGCTTTTTACATGCCACTGGCATAAGGGGCCAGTCAGGTGGTACCGGCATCAACCACACTTGAATGGTGACTTTTACATGACCCCTGCCCAACCCTACACTGACGCAGCAAGAAATCAAAATCACATTTGGCACATTAATTCTTTGCCTGTTGAACAAATCTTTATATATAAAAGTCAAGTTGTGTGTCTGTCTCCTACGATTTAGATTCCTAACTACTCCCACATTTTGCGGTGCAGTTTAACCAAAACCGGGTATCTTATAGTCGTGATTCATATCGAGCCCTTCTGGGTATTAGCGTACGTCTACGATGAATCTACGATTTTAAAAATAATTTACCATCATTTTTTTCCATTTTAATGCATTTTTTTCGCTATTATATAAGGGAAGTAACTCTCTAAAAATGTCTACGATGAGTCAATGATTTAAAAAAAAAATTTACCATCATTTTTTTCCCATTTTGAATGCATTTTTTTGCTATTCTTTGGCTATAACTCTCTAAAAATGCTTATATAGTTATTTCCCTTACAAACCCGAGCAACGCCGGGCGATACTGCTAGTTTGTACTAAAATTCAGTTCCAGTTCTTAATAGGATTTTTACAAAAAGTAAAGTATGTTGAAATCAGCTGAATGGATCACTTTTTATTTTCCAGTTGCAAAAAACCTATATTTTTCTCAAACAACAAGTATTGATCAGTTGTATCTGATGGGATTGATTTACAGTGTGTTATCGATCTGTGTTGCTAAGACGCTTAGAGGCAGAACAAACTATTTCAACAACTATATAGATTATCATGAATATATATATATAGGCGTAGGAGTGGCTATGTGGTAAGAAGCTTGCTTCCCAACCACATGGTTCTGGGTTCAATCCCACTGCGTGGCACCTTGGACAAATGTCTCCTGCTATAGCCACAAGCTGAGCAAAGCCTTATGAAGGAATTTGATGGACAGAAACATACTGACGTATGTGGAGAATCTGTGTGTGTTTGTTTGTGGCGTTGTTAGCTAACTCCTCCTACATCGTTTTATTGATTTTAATGAAACTTGCTTGTGAGTAGAACTCATGACTGGAAACCGCGTGACATACTTAGATTGTTGAAAAAAAGCGATAATACAGCCCCTAGA
>NC_042998.1:196002944-196010444 GCF_006345805.1 Octopus sinensis | reverse complement strand
AAAAGGATGGTGCTTATTCTATTGGTCTTCTTTGTTGACCCACTATGTTATGGGGACATAAACACTCTAACACCGGTTGCTAAGGGGTGGTGGAAAACAAACACAGACACAAAGACACACACAGATACATAAGTATATCTGACAGGCTTCTTACAGTTTCCGTCTACCTAGTCCACTCATAGACTTTGGTCAACCCAAGTCTGTAGTAGAAGGAATTTACCCAAGGTGCCAACAGTAGGACTGAACCCAGAACCATGTGGTTGGAAAGCAAGCTTCTTACCACACAGCCACTCCTGCACCTATTGATAAAAATCAAACGTTTATTATTGTATGTATTCCATATTTCCTGATCTGGCAAAACTATACTTCCAAAACACTGTGCCTGCTTTACAAATATTTCTCCTGTGTCAAGGACAACAGTGGGACTGAACCCAGAACCATGTGGTTGGAAAGCAAGCTTCGTACCACACAGCTACTCTTACACCTATGGAGTTTCAACCGTGTTTCGTGGTCTGCTACCACAACAGCTCCTTTATAGGATCCAGTTAGCTCAAGACATCATCAGGAGGAACCACGTCCGGTTTCGGCCCCTACTCTACCGTTTTGACGTGGCGGAGCCCCCTCCTTTCAGAGGTGTCTTCAGCTCTGGTGTTGGGTGCATTTCTTCTTTCTTCTGTTCCCTGGCCTCTTTGGTGTAGTGTCAACAAGTGTCAGCCGGTGACTGACTGACTTCGTCATTTGCTTTCGGTCACTTAATCTTTGTCTTCTTCACACCTATCACTCTTTTTGACTGTTCCAATTCAACTGTGGAATGAACCTCGCTATGGTTATTTTCCAGGGGGGTCTTAAGGTTTATCGAACCGGGTTGTTATGCCATATTTCCTGATCTGGCAAAACTATACTTCCAAAACACTCAGCCTTCTTTACAAATATTTCTCCTGTGTCAAGGACAATAGAGTTTTTATGGTTAAATGTACATAATTTTCTACTTTTCAAACATAAAGTTACTATTAAGTTTAACTAGTAATTTGAACTTAACAAAATGACTGTAGTATTGTTCATTATACTTCTTTCTTTGTTTTTATAGTTTTATGTTGATTGAAGTTCTTTACTTTTTTAGCTTGGAATTCTTCCAATAGCCATGTATTTTTTTAAGACACAAATGACCGAAAATGAAAAGATGGTGAAAATGTCAAAAGCGGCAATTAAGTTTCATGTCAGGGAGCAATCAGTTCTAAGGAAATAATAAGAAAAGACAAGATAATTTAAGCCCTAAAAAAAGACCCTGAGAGAAAGAAGGAATCTTCATTCTCAACTAGCAGAACTAACGAGTTCTAAGATGGCTGCTTGAGGACTTAAATTGGGTGGCAGGGGTGGGGCTGAGAAGGGAAGGGGGCGTGGACATAGTGCCAATGCCGTTGGTGTATTCTTGGAATTATATATTGGGGGTGGGGGTGATAAAAAATCCTTCTTAATAACTTAATGACTAAGGTTATAGGTCCAGAATTATAGTGCGTGTGTGTGTGCATGTGTGTGTGTGTGTGTGTTGTAGGTGTAGGGATGGCCGTGAGGTTGAGTAGTTCATTTCATAGCTGTAAGGTTTCAGGTTCAATCCCTTGGGAAAGTGTCTTATGCTGCAGCACTGGACCAAACAAAGCCTTGTGAGTCATCATCGTTCATCGTTTAACATCCGTTTTCCATGCTGGCATGGGTTGGACGGTTCAACCGGGGTCTGGGAAGCCAGGAAGCTGTGCCAGGTTCCAGTCTGATCTGGCAGTGTTTCTATAGCTGGATACCCTTCCTAACGCCAACCACTCCGTGAGCGTAGTGGGTGCATTTTACGTGCCACCGGCACAGGTGCCAGGCGAAGCTGGCAATGGCCACAATCGGTTGGTGCTTTTTACATACCACCGGCACGGAGGCCAGTTGGGGCGGCACTGGCAACGGCCATGTTCAGATGGTTCTTTTACGTGTCACCGGCACTGGTATCACAACTACAATAGATTTGGTAAATAGAAACTGAAAGAAGCCTGTCATGTGTGTGTGTGTGTTTACTGTTTCTTCTCTTGGCAGCACATCACAGTTGTGTTCCCCTCAAGCAAGAGGTGTTATTCATTTCTACTCTTCAATGCAAACATGTCTGGCCAAGGCAAAATATTTAGGGAGAGTTTACGAAAAAAACAAAAGACGAAGACAGGTGGTGTAGAAAACAAATAGATGTATTTGTATAACGCTCAGGAATAGCAATAGTATTTTACGTTTCGAGCCTACGCTCTTCTACAGAAAGGGACACAGAAAAAAACAAGGAGAGAAACAAGGAGAAAAAAAAATGTGTGGAGTGGCTACTGATCTATCATGGCGACTATATATATATATATATATATATATATATTGGAAGAATTTACGAAAAAAACAAAAGACGAAGACAGAGGTGGTGTAGAAAACAAACAGACGTATTAGTATAACGCTCAAAATTGAAAAAGGCTTTTACGTTTCGAGCCCACGCTCTTTTACTGAAAGGGACACAGAAAAAAAAAACAAGGAGAGAAAAAAAATGTGTGTAGTGGCTAACGATCTATCATGGCGACAAAATATTTGCCTTGGTTGCAAACAAGTAAGGATTGGTCATACAAAGGGCATCCAGCTAAAAAAAATTCTGTGTTGAATTCCATCGGACCCATGCAAACATAGGAAAGTGGTCATTAAAATGATTAAGATGATGATCACGACTGGAAAAAGTATATATATATATATATTTGCATTGGGAACCACTTCCCATCGCCAACTGGTGGTTGTCACACGCTGATGATGGGTCAATACCCAGAAACTCGGATCCACGTGTATCACATCAGGCTGGAGATGGGAAGGATGACTTCCCTTTGAAAATACTGATAGGGCACAAATAGTGTGTCAATAACTAGCTGGAGGATATGTCTTCCTGGGGCTACAAGCTACAGTAGCATCGACCCTTAAGGGTTAGCCACATTTAAGTGGCAAATATACTTCATGATATAAATATATATCGTTTTTTAGAAAAACATAAATCTGGAGAAGAAGTACATTCTATGAAATAGAGCAGACCACATTTTTGTCTGGTGAAGGCTGGATTATGCAGTTACACTGGGTTTCTTGTAACCCAATATGGACAGGAGATTTAGGGTAATCCCATAAACTGGCTTTCACCAGATAAAAATATAAATATGCACACACACACACACACAAACACACACACACACACACACACACACACACACACACACACACACACACACACACACACACATACATATATATATATATGTATTCTCCGAGCACACATAAAAATGCATTAATTTTAGTTTCCTTAATGAAGAAGCATGGATGGCAAATTAATTTTTTTGCACATTGATGCAGAAACTCGAGTCTAGGGGTAACTATAGAAATATTTATTCTTCTTTCCCTTTGAAGTTACTCTTATTCGTGGTTTGGGCTTTAACTGCCCTTTCTAGTATGTAAAGTGTCCTGTTTAAAGGTCACTTCTTTGTGTATAAATAAGTACATTTTTTTTATATGAATAATATGTTGTCTAATGACTTTATTACACATGTTGGCCACCGGAAGAGAATTTCTCTAAATTTTCTACCCTTATCATTTTCACAGTAATATATATATATATAAATATATATACATATATATATATACACACACACACATGCACGCTCTCCACCACTCACAAATACTTTGTTATAAATGGTTGTTTGTTGTTTTCTATGTTGGAATAAAAATATTCAAGATGGCATCTCGAAAAGTCTGTGTTGTAAATGTTGATTATATTTCAAAATTTAATGAAAAAGATGCTTAATTTGGTTGTAATGAAACTCAGCTAACTGGAAAACTGAAGTCGTTACTGATGACCCAGTTCTAATTACAAACGAAATTGAGAGGTTATTTCATGTTTGCCAAAAATTCCTCAAGAGAAAGAGAAAGAGAGAGGGACTGAGAGAGGAAGGGAGAGAGAGAGAGAGAGAAAGAGAGAGAGACTGAGAGAGGAAGGGAGGGAGAGAGAGAGAGAGAGAGAGGTGTCATAGATCGAGTAACAAATTATGTTTGCTTTGACCTCTTTTGAAAAGCACAAGAAATTTTTGGCAGCATGAGTCTATGAGGCCAGTTGAAAATTTCCAGAAAAGTTGAATATAAGACAGGACACAGGAATTAAAAGGAAATGGTTTCTTAGTAATGAAATCTTAGCACCTAAGTTTCTGAAGAATTCCTGTGAAGCAAATGTGTTTGCAGTGAATGTAAAATGTGAAGTAAAGCAGAGAAATATTCAGATATTTAATTTAGACAAAGTGGGAATGTAAAACTGTGTCAGTGGCACGTAAAAAGCACCATCCGAACGTGGCCATTGCCAGTGCCGCTTCGACTGGCTTCTGTGCCGGTGGCACGTAAAAAGCACCAACCGATTGTGGCCATTGCCAGCCTCGCCTGGCACCTATGCTGGTGGCATGTAAAAAGCACCATCCGAACGTGGCCGATGCCAGTGCTGCTTCGGCTGGCTTCTGTGTCAGTGGCACGTAAAAAGCACCATCCGAACTTGGCTGATGCCAGCGCCGCCTAGACTGGCTTCTGTGCTGGTGGCACGTAAAAAGCACCAACCAATCATGGCCGCTGCCAGCCTCCCCTGGCACCTGTGCTGGTGGCACGTAAAAAGCACCCACTACACTCACGGAGTGGTTGGCATTAGGAAGGGCATCCAGCTGTAGAAACACTGCTAGATCAGACTGGAGCCTGGTGCAGCCTCCTGGCTTCCCAGTCCTCAGTCGAACCGTCCAACCCGTGCTAGCATGGAAAACGGACGTTAAACGATGATGATGATGATGAAAGGAGTGACTGGGAAATTCATTGTGGTCTAACTTGTAGCAGGTTAGAGCAAGAAATACATGGTTCATTTCCACTCAGTGAATCTCAGCCCCATGGTTACGTTCCGAAATATGTTCTGTTTGGACAATGAGGCAGACTGACAACTCTTAGGGTTCTTAAAGATATTGCCTATTAGCTTGTACAGTGATTTGAGACTGAACTGCTAACTGGTCAGACATCATGACTGAACCACAATACTTTCATGTGATTGGTCTATTAAGCAACCAATCAGCATCAAGCCATCATGAAGAAAGGCTGAGGACGCTTGACCTTTATTCTCTAGAAAAATGACGACGCCGTGGTGATCTCATTCTTGCTCACAACATCATAAGCGGAAAGTGTAACCTCTCGAAAGAGCTGTTCTTCACTCCTGCTCCAGAGTGTCGGCTGCGGGGTCATTCCGAAAAGCTCTATCTGCAACGATTTCGTCTCAATCAAAGGAGAGGGGCTTTCTCCGTCCGGGTTGCGGATCTGTGGAATAAGCTGCCGGACGAGATAGTGAAGATGCCGACGACCGCTCGGTTCAAAGCCTCTCTTGATCAGAAATGGCCTGAACTCTTTGCATGAACACCCTCCCTGTACATAACTCCATGTCCCCCTTCATGGCCTTGCTTTTTGCTTTTTGAGCCAAAATATTAACTTAACTTAGCTTAACTTAACTATGTGATTCAAACTTTCCCCTTGTGCCTTATAAAAACACTGCTTTTGGTGTTTATTGCAGAATGTTGAGGCAGCTGCACATTGCATCTCCATTCTTGTCACAGCCAGATGGTTAAGACAGAAGACAGAAGACAGATAGGCTACAAGAACCTCCATTGCCACAAATATAGCACAACTGTTTCCAGTTATGATGGGTCAGTCACAGGTTGTTGTGTCAGTTAAATTGTTGTAGATCCCAATAGTATGTCTCCCCACCAATATTCTTTTCATTTGTTTCAGTTTTTTGACTGTGGCCATGCTGGAGCATTGCCTTTTAGTCGAGCATATCGATCACAGGACTTATTCTTCGTAAGCCCAGTACTTATTCTATTGGTTCTCTTTTGCTGAAATGCTAAGTTACGAGGACGTAAACACACCAACATCGATTGTCAAGCGATGGGCGGGGAACAAATACAGACACACAAACATATATATATATTATATTATATATATATATATATATTATATTAAATTAGAGATAAAACCCACTATTAGGCAAATCAAACAGTGAAAATCATAAGCCAATACATAGAAATAAAATTGATTAAAAAATATAAAAATCCAATTAAAATATTTAAATTAAAGTTAAAATTTTAAAAAAATTTAAATTAATAATTTAAACTTATATATGATGGGCTTCTTTCAGTTTCCGTCTACCAAATCCACTCACAAGGCTTTCGTCAGCCCAAGGCTATAGTTGAAGACACTTGGCCAAGGTTCCATGCAGTGGGACTGAACCCATGTGGAACCATGTGGTTGGTAAGCAAGCTATTTACCACACAGCCACTCCTGGTAATCATTGCTGTTATTATTTGTAAAAGACCATAATAAAATGACAAATGTTCCGTTAATTGTTCCTGGTGTTGTCCAGTTACTTCTTTCATCAACTCCACCAGCCATCACTTCAGATCGGCAAACAAACACCCTCAACATATCCACCCCTACAAATTATTCAGTGGAGCCACATTGATCAGCCAATAATGGTTCTGATCAATTAAGAAACAAGACAGAACAATAAAATAAACAAAATCCTGACTTCTAATAAGGAAAATCATTCAAGATTTTGCAATATTATTTTGTATTTCTAGTCATTGTATTTCTTATCATTAATAATGTATTACGCCATTTCATTCTTTTTAGAAATCAACAGCATGACATACTTTCATAAAAGATGCTTGGGTATATTAGACACACCCCAATTCTAGCAGCACATGTTCAGGAAAAGTAGTTTTTAGAGCATCAAAGCATGTAATATAAGACCCTTCTTTGCATGTAGGACACAAGGGGATTTTTTTTTGAGATATGTTTTTGGGAAGAACATCTTAGAAGCCATCAAATATGGTAATGGCCACTATATCCGTGTAATCAATAATGGCTTCAAATTTTGGCACAAGGCCAGCAATTTTAGAGGGTAGGGATTAGTCAGTTATGAGGACCCCATTTCTACTAAAGGCGCAAGGCCTGGAATTTTGTGGGGAGAGACAAGTCAAGTCTATCAACTCACAGTACTTGACTGTATTTATTTTATCAATCCTAAGAAAATGAAAGGTAAAGGTGACCTTGGCGGAATTTGAACTTAGAATGTAAAGATGTATGAAATGCTGTTAAGCATCTTGTCCAGTGTGCTAATGGTTCTGCCAACTCGCTGCCTTAATAATAATGATGATGATGATGATAATGATGATGATGATGATGATGATAATGATGATGATGATGATGATGATGATGATGATGGTGGTGGTGGTGGTGGTGGTGGTGGTGGTGGTGATGATGATGAGGGAGGATGATGATGATGATGATGATGTGATGATGATGATGATGATGATGATGATGGTGGTGGTGGTGGTGGTGGTGTGGTGGTGATGATGATGACGGGAGGATGATGATGATGATAATGATGAT
>NC_042998.1:195997944-196000444 GCF_006345805.1 Octopus sinensis | reverse complement strand
CAGGCTCCAATCTGATCTCGCAGTGTTTCTACAGCTGGATGCCTTTCCTACTACCAACCACTCCGAGAGTGTAGGGTGTGCTTTTTACATGCCACCAGCACGAGGGCCAGTCAGGCAGTTCTGGCAACAACTACGCTCAAAAGATGTTTTTTACATGCTACCTGCATGGGAGCCAGTCCAGCGGCACTGGCAACGACCACACTCAAATGTTGTTTGTCATGTGCCGGTATGGCAACGCTGACTTTTTTCCCGCTTGTGTGGTGCTTTTCACATGTCATCGCTATGGGAATATATGTAGATAAATACATGTTATCTATCCTCATGGAACAGAAAAAATAAGTGGCCAGTATGTATAGATATATATGTATTTCTTCTCCTAATCAGTGGAGGGGGGGGCGGATCTGTATGAAAACAAGGGAGACAAATCAATATTAAAATAATGCCTGAACATTAGCAGATGCCACGAGTGAGTGTTGGTGGTTTGTAGCCATGTGTGAGCTTAATAGGCACGTGTGTAAGAAGTGAGGCGCCGGAAGTATGGTAAATACGTCTGTTGGTGTAATGTCGACTGATCATATTACTGGAGCAGAGCAAATATACCTGGTAAATAAGAGATGCAGGGAACTTTGATGCAGGCAAACTATTATGTGTGTGTGATGTGTGATGTGTGTGTGTGTGTGTGTTGTGTATGTATATAAGCATGAATCTTTACATGTGTGTGTGTATATATATATATATATGCATGTATTAATATATATGTATGTATATATATATATGTATGTATATATATGTGTAAGTATATATATGTGTATGTATATATATGCTTATATATATGTGTGTGTGTGTGTGTATATATATGTGTGTGTATATATATATATATATATATATATGTGTGTATGTATATATATATATATATATGTAAGGATCACTTTGTTGGTTATGGCAATGTCTGTAAGCATATATGTGTGTAATACATATATGCATACAATATATGATACACACACACATGTATATATATATATATGTGTGTGTGTGTGTGTGTTGTGTGTGGTATATATATGTATATGTATATGTACACATGTATACTTGTATATTTGTGTGTGTGTGTGTGTGTATATTATATTATATATATATATTATATATATATATATATATAAATATATATATATATGAGTGTGTGTGTGTGTATTATATGCATATATTTATATACATATATACATGTATATTTGCATGTATTTGTATGAGTGTTTATGTACCTTTGTATAATTTGTATACACATACATATATATATGTATGTGTGCATTTGTAAGAGAGAATTGTTTGTTATATATTACAAAGAAAGCGAGGGAAACAGAGAAACTGGGAGAGAGGGAGAGAGAGAGAGAAAGAGAGAGAGAGTGACAGAGAGAGGGGGTGTAATTTTAAGTAGAAATATGAAGCAAAAAATTAAAAAATCAAAAGAAAATAGTTTTTTTATGATACAAAGATGCTCTGAAATGAGAAGAAAGGGAAAAAGGGAATGTAAATACACACACTCACCCCAGCCCACCCACCTCACATACATGCAGGAGTGGCTGTGTGGTAAGTAGCTTGCTTACCAACCACATGGTTCCAGGTTCAGTCCCACTGCGTGGCACCTTGGGCAGGTGTCTTCTGCTATAGCCTCGGGCCGACCAATGCCTTGTGAGTGGATTTGGTAGACGGAAACTGAAAGAAGCCTGTCGTATATATGTATATATATATATATGTATGTGTATGTGTTTGTGTGTCTGTTTGTCCCCACCAACATCGCTTGACATGCGATGCTATGCGATGTTGGTGTGTTTACGTCCCCGTAACTTAGCAGTTCCGCAAAAAGAGACCAGCAGAATAAGTACTAGGCTTACAAAGAGTAGGTCCTGGGGTCGATTTGCTAAACGGTGGTGCCCCAGCATGGCCGCCGCCAAATGACTGAAACAATTAAAAGGATAAAAGAGTAAAAGCATGCATATATATATGTACAGAGAGAGTGAGATAGATAGAAGGATAGGTAGATAGATAGAGAGAGAGAGAGAGAGAGAGAGAGAGATAGATAGATAGATAGATAGATAGATAGATAGATAGATAGATAGATAGATAGATAGAAGGATAGATAGATAGATTGATTGATAGATAGATAGATAGACAGATAGAAAGATAGATAGATAGATAGATAGATAGATTGGTTGATAGATAGATAGATAGATAGATAGATAGATAGATAGATAGATAGATAGATAGATAGATAGGCAGACAGACAGATAGATAGACAGACAGATAGAGAGACAGATAGATAGACATGGATAGATAGATAGATAGATAGATAGATAGATATAGATAGATAGATAGATAGATAGATAGATAGATAGATAGATAGATAGATAGATAGATATGGATAGATAGATAGATAGATAGATAGATAGAGAGAGAGAGAGAGTGAGAGAGAAGATAAAAGGACGTGGGAGGTAGAGAGAGAGAAGAA
>NC_042998.1:195975840-195997844 GCF_006345805.1 Octopus sinensis | reverse complement strand
ATTCTCTTCACTTTAATGAGAGAAGTTAATTTTTCAAACGTCATTATATAACAATGTGTGGCTGATAATTAGTAACAACTCATTAATTGAAGCAAACTATCAGGCAAGGTATCAATTAGTGCAATATTTGTTATTTAGTAAGGTACCGAACTTGCAGGAACGTTAGCATGCCAGGTGAAATGCTTTGTGCTCCGAGTTCCGCCAAGGTCGACTTTGTCTTTCATCCTTTCGAGGTCGATAAATTAAGTACCAGTTGCATGCTGGGGTCGATTAAATCGACTGGCTCCCTCCCCCAAAATTTCGGGTCTTGTGCCTAGAGTAGAAAAGAATATTCATAGTGATTCTACAGCGGTGAGCTGGCAGAAACATTAGCAGACCGGGCGAAATGCTTAGTGGTATTTTGTCTGCCGTTACGTTCTGAGTTCAAATTCTGCCGAGGTCGACTTTGCATTTCATCCTTTTGGGGTCGATTAATTAAGTGCCAGTTACGCACTGGGGTCGATTTGCTCGACTAAAGGCGGTGCTCCAGCATGGCTGCAATCAAATGACTGAAACAAGTAAAAAAAAAAAGAGTAGAGGTTTAAAGTAATAGAGGTTTGATCCTTTCCACCCAGTCTGGAAACAGGATCAGGCTTTAAACCACCATAACTTTTTTAAAACATTTTTCTGAAAAAAATAATAAATAACTCCAGCAGTTCAGTTTGGGCAAGTGTATTATTGCACCAACGTTGGAGTCACCAGTGAACATCGAAGGACCAACACTAAGAAGGAAGAA
Source organism: Octopus sinensis (assembly GCF_006345805.1). Taxonomy (NCBI): domain Eukaryota; kingdom Metazoa; phylum Mollusca; class Cephalopoda; order Octopoda; family Octopodidae; genus Octopus; species Octopus sinensis. The sequence continues at coordinate 195,997,069 of NC_042998.1, read as the reverse complement.
ATATTATTTACATATATTTATTTGTTTACCCGACAGGTAGATGGAGGACGAAGAAGTTGCTGTCCGCCTGTAGGGAGGGAAAGAGTAAGGAATGCACGGTGCTGACTAGAAAGGAAAAAAGGGATAAAGGTGGCTCTGCTCTGATTGGCTGTATGCAGACAAGTTCATTACTGGGGTCCGGAACTCTCGTGGGGAAAAAAATTTCGCGGGCCGGCTTGGGGCTATAGTTTAAGACAACCTCTTAACTACAAAGCCATACCTGTATCTATAAGATAATACAAATATACATACATACATACAATACGTAAGTACGTACATACATACATACATTCACATGCATACATACATAGATGCATACATACATATATACATGCATACGTACATATATCCCATACCTTCTCGCGTTAGACACCTCACTTCTAAAATCTAGTAGATTCTGAATTTCAGTCGAAACAAAAATACCATAATATTTGTATAAATTCATTAGTTTAGCCCACACTTCACAGACAGAGATGTGCTAAGTATTCTCTACTCCGTCTACTAGTCCTTTAGTTGGTCCATACTCAGTAAATCTAGTCTGACTAACGTCCAATTGTTAAAATGACGTAATTTCTAAGATCCCGCCTAGAAACAAACAGCCAGCCGACATTTTGTTTCATCAGTCTGTCTGCTAAAAACATTTACTATCCACTGGTCTACAATGGTCGCTCTATAATTGATTTTAGTGGTTTCATAATAACTGACGGAGATTTCTTTTTTTTTTTATCAATAAGATGCTTAGTGATTACATATTTGTTGTAAACAGAATTTAAATTTATCCTTTGGTCAATTCTCTTCATCAATAAAACAACAATAAGATCGTTTTTTCTTTTACTGTTGTTATGTAGAAGTCATTTGATAACATTCTCTCTTATAAATAGTAACTGGATCTCCACGTTAATTGATTCATTATTATTGTTGGCCGTGTTTCAGAGAAATTGTAGCCTTGTTTAGGACTCTTTTCTTTTTATTGCTCCACTAATGTTGCAATAACCAGCTTATTTACATCGTATCTGCCCTGTTAATTAATATTCTTAATTGTTCCACTAAAACATTAAACCAGTCTATTATTTAATTGATCAGCTACTTTCGCCTAGACATCATCTCTCGGGTCTCTGCATTTTCTTTGTTTCGAAAACAATAAAGAAATGCCATGATTTATGCAGAATAAAAGGTGTATTATTTGGAAAGTTAGATCAAATCATTTGATTTTCATTCGGAATAATAAGTGTTCAATGTACTGAATGATCTTTAGAAGGGTTCGAGCAATGCAGCCTCCTTCTCTTCCTCCTTTGATTATCAAAAGCCCGCGCTTGATTAAACAGTCATCGTTTGCCAAAGTAAATATATACATTATGGTTATATGTAAATATTATTATGAAATACATACATTATCTCCGTTTTTGTGTATAGTCAGCAAGATTCTCGACGTGAATTCGTGTGTTGAAACAAATCTTGCCTTGGGAGGTTCGTTACGCTAATAATAATATAATAACATACACGCACTGGTTGAATATCATTTCTTTGTTGTTAGTCGATTACTCTTTCACTTGTTTCAGTCATGTGACTGTGGCCATGCTGGACCACCGCCTTTATAGTCGAGCAAATCGACCCCAGGACTTATTCTTTGTAAGCCTTGTACTTATTCTATCGGTCTCCTTTGCCGAACCGCTAAGTTACGGGAACGTAAACATACCAGCATCGGTTATCAAGCGATGTTGGGGGACAAACATACACAAACATACACACACGCGCGCGCGCGCACACACACACACACACACATACATACACACACACATATATATATATACATATATGCGACGGGCTTCTTTTCAGTTTCCGTCTACCAAATCCACTCCCAAGGCTTTGGTCGCCCCGAGGCTATAGTGGAAGACACTCGCCCAAGGTGCCACGCAGTGGGACTGAACCCGGAACCATGTGGTTGGTAAGCAAGCTACTTACCACACAGCCACATCCCTACAAATCGATCGTCTGTTTAATGTGCAAGTTAATCAATCAATCGGTTGTTTGTTAAAGTCCTTCTGTTGCTTTTCGAGACCATCTCAGTGACTTATCCTCTTTCTTCAAGGTCAGGGACTCAGAGCAGACCTTATGAGTGTATGTGTGTGTGTGTGATTGTCATTCCCACAGTTCTTGACAACCGGTATTGGTTCGTTTACGTTCCCGTAACTAGCGTTTCGGCAAAAGAGACAGACAGCAGAAGACTCAGACTTTAAAAAATTGGTGCTGGAGTCAACTTGTTCACTAAACCCCTAAAGGCGGTGCTCCGGTATGACCGCAGTCGAATAAATAAAATAAATAAAGGATAAGACACACACACACAAGATAAACGATATATTTTTATAGAGAATGTGTGTGTGTGTGTGAGAGAGAGAGAGTGTGTGTGTGTGGTGAAAATGTCTGTGTGTGTATATATATATATATATATATAGAGAGAGAGAGAGGGGGAGAGAGAAAGGGAGAGGGAGAAGGTGAGAGAGAGTGTGTGTGGTGAAAATGTCTGTGTGTATGTGTATATATATATATTATATATATATTATATATATATGAGAGAGAGAGAGAGAGAGAGAGAGAGGGGGGGAGAAAGTTTACTTCGAAAAAAGCGAAAAATGAAAGGGACAGCCAGATTTTGAAATTTCAAGATTAAGTAAAAATTTTCAAATTTGGTATATTGGTGTACTTTTTCACGCTGAATACGAGTTTAGGATTCATTTATTCCATCTATTTCGCGTATTGTATTACGAAGGGACGACCTTTTCTTTGAGACGCAGATTTCGAAAATCAAATCCGTTTTTCTCGAGAATGCACCATTTCAGAGATTTCCGGTGCTAAACACACATACATAACCACATACATTCGCATTTATGTACATATATGTATGTGTGTAGACACACATACACACGCGTACACACACACACACACACACACACACTAGCAAACGCACCCGTCCATTGGACGGTTTGAGTTGCTTTGGTGGTATTTTTTTCACCAAATAATTGAACTACCTAGAAGGTTTATGAATAGCACGGCGATCTATGTTTCCGATTAACTTAGGAACAAAAAATCAAATTGAAGGCTGGTTATTTTGGCGGTCGTTGCATGTTAATGATCATAGAACATATATGTTTGCAAGCGATGCAAAGTAGAGCTACTGAAGTGTTTTGGGACTAGATTACGGATAATGACTATAAATTATAGTTGTTTTATATGAAAGCGAAATTTCTTGTCAGAAACAGCCATATAAATGGTGTAAGGAAATTGAAGGAAGACGTTGAAACTTCCCCTCTGCAAATTAATTTTATTCGACAGCAAAGGGAGCTATTTCTTTTGGAGAGAAGTATGATTGGTGCGTTCAAAAATGGCAATATAATACCTACTTGATAAAGTAGTTAAAGGAATGTATTTGCTACGTGCTTACAGTGTACGACCACTCTGAAATTGACTTCAGGTAACGGAAAATGAAGATATGAAGAGTTTGACTTCACTTCACGAATACTGCTTTGAATCTTTAACAGTTCGCAGTGAAAAGATGTCGTGTCCGAAATATCATAATGGATGGGTAAATAAGCATCCTTAAAGCGAAGCAACGCATTGGCAGGTAAACAAAGGTATCAACAAATAGAAGAGAGGGAAGGGAACGTCACCTTTCGAGTAACTCAGAATAGGTAAAGGTAAGCTTGCTAAAGTTTAATGCAGTTTAAATATGGAGATTAAGAGTGTTTGGTATTGGATGTTCATCGCGTACGGCGTTCCTGGTCAATTTAATCACCGTCGCAGTTGGACAGTCGAAATATATAAGTAGACTTTTATAATATTCTCCAACCAAGTAATAATACACAATTACAGCATATAAATAAATAATACATCAAAAAATGTGAAACAATAAAAAAAATATACAACCATATAGATTAAAAAAGTATGGAAGACTCTACATACTAAAAATATGTATATACAACTAATTAGAGAAAAACCCGTGTAAACCACCATTTTTCCCGGTTTGTCCATTTATGCAGGAACTCTGGGCAAAATGTTATAGAGCATTATTGGGACATAAGTAATGTGTGTGTAAAGTTTGGTGAAAATCGGTTGAAAATTGTGGAAAATGTATGCGTAATCAATATAACACATACATACTGCGATTTATATATATTTCTTTACTACCCACAAGGGGCTAAACATAGAAGGGACAACATGGACAGACTAGGTATTAAGTCGATTACATCGATCCCAGTGCGTAACTGGTACTTAATTATCGACAAACATGAAGGATGAAAGGCAAGTCGACCTCGGCGGAATTTGAACTCACAACGTAGTAACGGCAGACGAATCCGCTAAGCATTTCGCCCGGCGTGCTAACGTTTCTGCCAGCTCGCCGCCTTTATATATATATTTATATATACTAGACTAGATGTACACAAAAGAGATACAGAATGGAGTAGATAAGATCCAGGTTACATTTGTTTCATAGCGGGCGAAACCTTGCGGCAATGTAAACTTTAATTTTTTCAAGATATCTACGGCCTGTAGAGTAGCCTGCGGTATACACCTCGCCTGGATATTCATCACTTCTGAGGTTCCACTCGGTATGAAACATATGTAGCCCGGATCTTATCTACTTCATTCCGTAACTCTTGTATTGTTATTCGCACATCCGGCAACCCTGGTCGCCTAACGTGAAATGTAAAAAGAACTTTTTTCACTTTATCGTAATTCGATACGAAAAACATCCACAACCTTCCATCTCAATAAACCACTAATGTACCTGAAAGTTGTTTTTTTTAATATTTACTACGGTTGCTTGAAGCTAACAAGCTAACTTTCTTCCCCCACACCGATCCCTGCATCTTAGATTTATATATATATATATACTAAGCAGTACGCCCGGCGTTGCTCGGGTTTGTAAGGGAAATAACTATATAAGCATTTTAGAGAGTTATTTCCCTTATATAACCCGAGCAAAAATCATTAAAAATGCGGAAAAATGATGGTAAATTTTTTTTTTAATCGTAGACTCATCGTAGATGCGCGCTAATACACAGGAGGGCTCAATATGAATCATGACTATAAGATACCCGCTTTTGGTTAAACTGCACCGCAAAATGTGGGAGTAGTTAGGAATCTAAATCGGAGGAGACAGAGTCTCACACAACTTCAATTTTATATATAAAGAAGATATATATATATATATATATAATCAATAATAATAAAGGGTAAAATTAATTAATTAATTAATAATTAATAATTTTACCAAGTAGTTCGGTATGTTAAAAGAACCATTATCGGTAAACTTAAACAAATTTTTTTATAATTATAAGTATAATTAGGGTTCAGCAAAAAATTTGCGTCACCACATACCGAAATTTAGAAATAGCAGTTAAAACTAGCTATTTCTCCCTTTGCCTGCGTGGGTTGTTGAGTATTGTTGTCCGGGAGATTTTCTTATGGTAGGGAAATAGTTAGTGAAGCAAATTTTTTTTGCTGAACCCTAATTATAATTATACTCATAATTATAAAAATTTATACATATATATAAATTACAACTTACCTTACAACTTCACTTTGTTATATGTATATAATTATATATATATATATAATATATTATATATATATATATATTCTCTTTTACTTGTTTCAGTCATTTGACTGCGGCCATGCTGGAGCACCGCCTTTAGTCGAGCAAATCGACCCCGGGACTTATTATTCTTTGTAAGCTCAGGACTTATTCTATCGGTTCTCTGTTTGCCGAACCGCTAAGTGACGGGGACGTAAACACACCAGCATCGGTTGTCAAGCAATGCTAGGGAGACACACAAACACATACACACACACATATATATACATACATATATACGACAGGCTTCTTTCAGTTTCTGTCTACCAAATCCACTCACAAGGCATTGGTCGGCCCCGGGGCTATAGCAGAAGACACTTGCCCAAGATGCCACGCAGTGGGACTGAACCCGGAACCATGTGGCTGGTTAGCAAGCTACTTACCACACAGCCACTCCTACGCCGATTACATATGTATAATCTGTATTTTATTTATTCTGTGTAGCAATAAGTTAATGGCATCGTCAGCTACAAGTTTCCAACTGGTTCACTTGTTACTCGTTAAGTTTGTTTTCACTGTAGATTATTCACTAAAACCTTATCTCCAACCTTCCCGATATGTTATCTTTTATAATAACTTTCCTGAACTCCCAACTTTCTCCTTTATTATTTTTTTTCATATATATTTAACATGCAAATCTGACGTAAATAATAACGGGGTTTATACGATGTAAGATTCAGCCGTAGCGTCAAGTTAATTATATTTAAAACCCGCCTTATCTCTTTCTCGCCATGTAATTTAACATATTTAAATGGCTCTCGTTTGGTTAACATCTCCAATACAATTATTGATCGAGAATATCTTTGCTCTTTGATGATCGAAGTTCTACATTGAACACACATCTTGGCCTTGTTTATCTTGTCTGTAGAAAGTTTGATAGACGCAGACAAATGTCTGTGTGGTTAATAATCTCTTTTCGTACCCACGTGGAGTGTGGCACCTTGGACAAGTGTCTTCTATTATATCTACGCCCCGTTCAATGTCTTCTGAGCATCGGTTGTCATATTTTATTGCTTTCCATGCATCTCTGTCCCTTTTGTGCATGATATTGCCTGTTCCTGGATTGCAAACGCATGTCCTTCAAAGTGGGAAGTAGTAATCCGGTTGTTGGTCCATGATAGACTGCTTTTATGATCAATGGTACTATCATCTCTGAGCTTTCTACTAGCATGTCCCTGCATGGTCTTCTGCTCATATAGGCTCATCCTTTCATCGGATGATAAGTTGCGGTAGAGTCGTGCGACTTCTTTGGGCTTGTATTCTAGGTTATCAGACAAGGAATGCTGCTCAAAGGGCGGAAGAACTCGTGAATAGTCAACGACCATCCAACAAATATGTGTAAATATGTAAATATCGTTTTTTATATATTCTTATATGTATACATATATATTTTCTTATATATATATTTTTATATGTATGATAATGTATATATATACATACAAACATATATACATATACATATACATATACATATACATACATACATACATACATACATACATACATACATACATACATACATATATATATATATATATATATATATATATATAATATATATATATATATATATATATACATACCGGAGTAACACATAAATGTGAAACGAGGTGGAAAAAAGAGTACTCAAATACCAGTGGTAGAGTAATATGCTTTATTTAAAGCAGCAGAAATTCAACAAAACCTGTTACTCTGAGTTTCACGTTGCCGTTCGTCGGACAGTTTTTGCTCGACGAACGGCAACGTGAAACTCAGAGTAACAGGTTTTGTTGAATTTTCTGCTGCTTTAAATAAGCATATTACTCTACCACTGCTATTTGAGTACTCTTTTTTCCACCTCGTTTCACATTTATGTGTTTACTCCGGTATATATATATATATATATAAATTATACATTTTTATGTAGAGATTGTTAACTTTAACAAGGCTCAGAAACGGGCTAGAATCAAAGTGCTCTAATTGAGCTAAGTTCCATTTTATAATTTCAATGGAGGCAATACCAGCGGAAAACTAGAGGAACATGACACATTATCCAATATCCAATAGATTATTCAATATATATGTGTACTTTCATTGGACCTCAATAAATCAATATAAAGTTCTAGATAATACAGTATCAAAATATACAAATATATAAACATATAAATATTTAATATTTAAAAATACGCAAATATTTTAAAATATTTTAAAATACTTAAAAATACGTTGGCATTATAAATATATAAATACATAAATAGATATACAAATAGATATAAAAATAGATATAAAACGTCGATATGATATAAGATAAAACTCGTAGGTATTTAGAAATATTCAAAATGCTAATATATATAAATACACAAGCAAAATATAAAACATCAACATAATATAAGACATATTGAATTAATAATTCACACGATAGGATACAAGTTAGAACACGAAGTCTAGTGGAAAATTTGAGAATTTTGTTGTATAATTATACAACATAAACAGGACATAATAATACACGAAGATAATGTATCTTCGCGTATTAGTATGTCATGTTAATGTGTATACTTCTGGACGCGCATGCGTCTGAGTACATGCGTGTAAGTGCATGCTCGCGTGCATGTGATTGCCTCCAGTGCCAAAACGTACTATCGCCAAAACAAGCCAAATGTCCAGTCAGCCATGCTGAGGATTTGACATATTCAGTCAGCCATGCCAAATCGTCAGCGTGCAAGCGGCTGCGCCCAACCGTCTCATTGCGTTCGTTAGCCCAGTACCCCGTCGACCCTCTTTGAGGACAAATCGAACGGCCAGCATCGCTAGTCTTCAATCTAATGTACTGGTACCATTGAAATCTCGGTTCCCAGTGACTACTGAAATGAATCATAGAACCCAGGATTGGAAGCCATTGATCTCATGGTTATTTATATCTATTATATTATTTTGACTATCTTCCAGTTTGGAGCTAATTGAGTTGTGTATCGGATTGATTATAATTAATAACCTGGCTATGGTTGGTGGAGGGTGGAACAGCGGCAGTTGCGTATATGTATATACATATATATACTTATAATACATATACATATAATATATATATATATATATATATATATATTATATATATATATACACATATATAATATTACATTATATATGTATATATATATATAAAATATAAATATCTATAAATGTTTAAATATTGGCGTATAATAACCATATCTATCGTAATTAATTAAAAGATAATATATATATATATATATGCATTATATGCATATATATGTGTGTATGTATATATATATATATATATAATATATATTATATATATATATATATATATATATGTATATATGTTGTCCGTGTGTGTCTGTGTTTTATATTTTATGTGTATAGACATATACACACATACAAACACGTAGATATAGACAGATAGACACACACGCGCGCATGCGCACAATAATCATTCGGATTGATACATTAATTTATAAGTTATAAAAAGAATTGGTTGTGTTCTTTAATTACATTCATACCTATCCGCCTGACTGCCTACTTACATACATACATACATACATACATACATACATACATGGTGGCTGCCCCCTCGTTATCGAGTATGGCCATTGCGCGAAGCTTAATCAATGTTGTTATCGTGCAATGCCTGTGCAAGAGATTTTTTGTTAAAGTGAGGATGGCTGTGCACTGAGTCAATCCCACTCACTAAGCAACAGCAGTCATAATCCGAAAAGAAAACAAGTCAACATCGTCGGTAACCACTGAGCCGCAGGTTTATGTCGGAGTTATCCCAGTTACCTGAGTTACCTTCTCCTAGAAGGATGCCCTAACAAAGGCTAGGAGTCCTTCACTCCCAATGGTTTAACCGCGCGATCGGGTATTCAGTCCGATTATTTCTATGTCCCCGCGCATTATACAGCCTTAAGACATTTATTGGATGGCCGTTGACTCTCAAGAGTTCCTCTGCCCTTTGACGGGTTTTGTTTTTCATCCTGCAGGGTATCCAATAAACACCCTCCTCACCAAGCAAGCTTGGTGGGGTTGCCGGTTTAGTCGCCGACGGCCCGACCATGCAACAGGTTGTACTGAGTTACATGTTACCAGTAGCACCCGAAAGTGACCTGACATATACATACATACATACATACCATACTCAAAATAAGCAACAAGGATATCCAAGGTAGTGTAGTACAATCATTTCATGCTACTTCATTTTATTAAACACTGCAAGTATTACATCACTTTTAAAATGTCGAGCAATCTTCAGTTCTATTCTATATGCGGCTGAAGATTGCTCGACATTTTAAAAGTGATGTAATACTTGCAGTGTTTAATAAAATGAAGTAGCATGAAACGATTGTACTACACTACCTTGGATATCCTTGTTGCTTATTTTGATTATAATCACCCTATGTGGTGGTGTTGGTGGTAGTAAATATATCTGGTACTGTTGATATAAAACACTCGTAAGCGAACTGCTGTTAATGTGTTGCGATATAATTCTTCACAAAATGGCTGACTGTAAATGTTGCGAAGTCCCTCGTTTTGGCCCATGTTGCGACTATATTCCTACATCCATGGCAACAAACACACGATGGCCTCTTTGTTATAAAACCTCTCTCAACCATTTTTCTGGTCGGGGTGGGGTCGGGGTGGATTGGCAGAATTAATTAAGCGTTCGGACAAAATGCATCGCAATATTTTGTTGCTCCTCCTTAGGTTCTGATTTCGAATCCCGCTGTTGTCATCTTTGTCCTTATCCCTCCATGGTTAAAATAATGTCTCAGGGAGGAGCTGGGAGTTGATCTTAATTGACTGCATTCTCCCCGCTAACAATGCGACTTTGTATTGTGAAATATGTTAGAAACCATTGTAGCAAGGCTCCTGCTGAGTTTTGAACTGTTGCACTCAGGTTCCCCGGCTCAAAACCACAGCATATCATACTGCCTTAAAAGGCAAGGCTACTTATGAAAAAATGTGCCGTCATAAAAGGCATTAACGTCTACTCGAACATATCACGACTAATCAAAGCCAAGTGAGCTAAAATTTTCCCGCTAAATAGCCTGGTCGAACTTTCTAGAACAACTCCATTGTGTTATAAAAAGTTGGCGAATTGAATCCCAAACAAAGCCATCCAGTAGTCCATAGAAAGCCTTGTTTCTCTCCACCGTGAAATTGTCTCTCACCCTCTTCTATGTTTCACTACAGAATTCCTTCAGCTGTTTCTCAAAGCTATGTCAGTCAACTTAGTGATAAGTTGTTCTCAGTCTTTCTACTAAATTGCGTTTGTGTGTGTATTGTACCTTTGTGTGTGTGTGTGTGTGTGTGTGGTGTGTGTGTGTGTGTGTGTTGTGGATGCATATATATTTAATCGTATTTTCGCGCGCGCGTATTGGGCCTATATATGTGTATCCTTGTGTGTATATGTATTGCATCTTTACGTACACACACACACACGTACACATACTCACACTTATATATGTGTGTGTATTGTGCCTATATATGTGTATGAATGTGGATATTATGTCTATATATATGCGCACGCATGTGTCTACATTGTGCTTATATGAGCCAGTATACATACATACATATATATATATTATATATATATATATATATATATATATGAGTGTATTAGCTGACATTTAACATACTTCGGGCGATATTAATATCTTAAAGCGGTTCTTTAATGTTTCTCATTTCTAGAACCCCAAAATACAGATAATAAACTCTAGGGAGAGAAAGATTATATATATATCATATCGTTCAAAGTGCATATATATATATATATGTACATGCACTTTGAACGATGGCGTGGCGGGGGGTGGGGGTGCCGCTTCCTCCCATCTGTCTCCCTCATATGTGTGTGTGTGTGTGTGTGTGTACAAATGTACTAACCGCACACATATTTGTAGGATATCTAGTCAAATAACTCTAGCCTCAAGCCAAAATCTCATCTTGCTTGCTTGCAATTCAGTAAATAAATAAATTAATAAATAGATAAATAAATAATCCCAGATCACTAAATTCTTTGTAATCTGACCCCCTTTTTTTTATGAAATATAATACGAATGATGTGCGGGAGCTAAGTAGGTACGCGTGCACTGTGTGTAGGGTGTAGTGTGGGTTGTCGAGGGCTCTAAGGGTAGTTTAGTCCCTCTTAGGGTGAGAGAGAAAGAAGAGAGAGAAAGAAAGAGAGAGAAAGAAAGAGAGAGAAAGAAAGAGAGAAAGAAAGAGAGAGAGAGAGAAAGAGAGAGAGAGAGAGAAGAAAGAGAGAGAAAGAAAAGAGAGAGAGAGAAAGAGAGAGAGAGAAAGAAAGAGAGAGGAGAGAGGAGAGAGAGAGAAAGAAAGAGAGGAGAGAGAGAAAGAAGAGAGAAAGAGAGAAAGAAAGAGAGAGAGAGAGAAAAAAAAAGGAGAGAGAGAACGAAAGAGAGAGAGAAAGAAAGAAGAGAGGAGAAAGAAAGAGAATTGAGAGAGAGAAAGAAAGAGAGAGAGAGAGAAAGAAAGAAAGAGAGAAATAAAGAGAGAGAGAGAGAGAGATAAAGGGAAAGGGAGAGAAGCCGCCGGGGTGCTTGGGTGTGGGGTTGAATGTTCTGTCGGCGGTGATTGGCAGGAACAGGGGAGGGTGGTGGGTGTTTAGACAGTAAAATATGAACTGTGTAAAGTTACACCAGAATGTAGATAGACTTAGCTGATGATGTGTAGGGGGGGGGGCTTATTACATCATTTTTACTTTTCTTCTCTAGACACAAGGCCGGAAATTTTGTGGTGGGGGGATGAACTAGTCAATTACATCGACCACAGTGCTTGACTCGTACTTGTTTTATCGACCCCCGGAAGGATGAAAGGCAAAGCCGACCCCGGCGGAATTCGAACTCGGAACGTAAAGAGCTGGAAGAAATTCCGCTAAGCGTTTTCTCCGGTGTGGACAAAATGGTACCAACTCCTTTGGTATAAGGACTCTTCGGAGAATTATGGATTACCGTTGGTCGGATACTGTATCCAGAAACAGGGATGCGCTCTGTTCAGGAATACCAGCTCAGAGACTGCTTGGCCATGTTGCTCAATTTTCCAAATTAAGCCCTGCTTACCCTGTTCTCTTCACTGAAGATCCGGATGGGTCGACGGTTCGGGTTGGTCGACCACATGCCACATGGTCACGGCAGATGATTAGGTTTCTCGCGGAGATGCTGACTGATTGGGACTCTGCGTGATAGGGCGCCTGGGAGGACTCAGGGATATACTGACAACTGGTGAATGCAGCAGTGCAGCGCAACGGCGCATGCTCCCACATCTGACCTGACCTGGTAATGATTCTATCAGCTCGCCACTTTAGAAGCTTATTGCACAATAATTCTTCCCACTTTAGATGGTATAGTGGTCTGGAACGTCGGAGTCACCATTTTAGATGGTCTGTTTGCATCGTATTTGTAGAGCCATCTAAATATGACTCTGTTCAAAAGGCTGTAATATCATTTGACAGACACACGGTATAAAGAATACATAAAACAATGCTGTAATTTTAAATACTTTTAATGCCAGCCACACGTATATATATACAAGCTGAATGATAAATGGAAATGGTTTGATGCGTGGAGGCCATGATCTCCCGTGCGTTGACTCCTGTCTCCTAGCCGCCGCGCGTGTGTCGCGAGAGAGAGCCAACTAGCTTATGTCTTTACGGTCTGACGTCTTGACGAGAAAAGAGAGAAAGTTGCAACGCCTCGTGTCAGAATCTCACCGCTGCTGCGCCATCTAGCCAAGCTTGTTTAAACCCGCTGTCAAGCGGGGTAAACGCGCCTCCACCACAATAGGCACAAAGGTTAAAACTAGGTGGGAAGGATCTGGTCTATTACATCGATCCTAGTGTTCAACTGGTTTTTATTTTATCGATCTCGAAAGGATGAAAGGTAAAGTCTACCTCGGCGACAATTTGAACTCAGAACGTAAAACGGGAAGAAATATCGCCAAGCATTTTGTCTGTCGATGTAATGAGTCTGTTCGCCGCCTTTGGAGCTTATTATGTGATAATCCTTTCTACTAAAGACACAAGGCCTAATTTTGGTGGGAGGGGATAGTCGATTACATCGACCACAGTACGCAACTGGTACTTAATCTATCGGCTCCGAAAGGATGAAAGGTAAAGTCAACCTCGGCGGAATTTGAACTCAGAACGGAGCGACGGGCGAAATACCGCTAAGCATTTCGTCCAGCGTGCTAACGATTCTTATTTCTTTACTGCCCACAAGGGGCTACACACAGAGGGGACAAACAAGGACAGACAAAGGGATTAAGTCGATTACACTGACCCCAGTGCATAACTGGTACTTAATTTATCGACCCCGAAAGGATGAAAGGCAAAGTCAACCTCGGCGGAATTTGAACTCAGAACGGAGCGACGGGCGAAATACCACTAAGCATTTCGTCCAGCGTGCTAACGATTCTGCCAGCTCATCGCCTTAGCTTATGAAATAATTATGAAGAATAGTTACTATGGTTACTTCTGATAGTCGTAATGTGTATCACATACCCGCTTTAAAATATGATACTGCTCTTAAATGTTTCCAGTCTTAAAATATGAGATGTTGTTAATAACAACGGTATCAATAATTGCTTGGGGGTCGCTATTTGTAAGCCCATTGTTGTGACCCGAAACATAGATATAGTAGAATTATAACTAAGGTGGTGATCTGGTAGAATGGTTAGCGCGTCGGACAAAATGCTTTGTGGTATTTCTGTCGGTTCTTTACGGTCTGAGTTCAAATTCCCCCGAGGTCAACTTTCGAGGTTGATAAAATTAAATACCAGTCAAGTACTGGAGTTGATATAAATGTAAGCCACTAGCCCAGAAGGAATATACGAGACGCCACGACAATATAGCAAGGCTTGACCATTGGACACTTTGCAACAAGTATGGACTTGACAGAGAAAAAAAATTGGTACGGCCACAAACTCGAAGGCATCATCGAAAATGATAATGCAAAGATCCTATGGGATTTTATGATTCAGTGAGACCATGAGATTGAGAATAGGAAGCCAGACATAGACTTAATTGAGAAAGAAAGCAAACTATGCTGGATCATAGATATAGCATGCCCAGCTGACAACAAGGTATGCGATAAGGAAGGAAGAAAAGTCGAGAGATATGACAGGTTAGCTTGGGAAGTTAAGCAGCTGTGGTCGATGAAAAAGGTGGTAGTGGTACCAATAATTGTCATATCCCTGGGAACAGTGAGCAAAAATCTCGAGAAGTACGTGGAACAAATAGGGGCTGCAATAAGGGTGGAGCACTTGTAGAAAGAAAACAGCACTGCTTGGAACCGCTCGAATACTCCGGATGGTGCTCGAAAAATAAGGGATATCACTTTAGTTCACTGGTAGTGAACAGCTGACACCGTGGTACATCTCCAGCATTAGAAGCTGTACAAAGGCAATAATAATAATAATAATAATAACAACAACAACAACACAACAACAACAACAACAACGACAACGACAACGACAACGACAACAACAACAACACAACAACAACAACAATAATAATAATAATAATAATAAAAGGCTTCTGATCTTAATTGATTGGAAGTATTAACATGTACATGAAGTTATGTAAGAAAAGAAATTATTTTTTTTCTGACACAACTTCATTTGATTTTGTAAATGAACAATCTGGTGTGTTTATCTTAAATGACTTATCAATGTATACAACGAGTTTCATTGTTCTAGGTGTCGGGAAGGCACTCGGCAAGAAATCGAAGCAAAAATTGAAAGAAGAAAAGCTAATAATAATAATAATAATAATAATAATAATAATAATAATAATAATAATAATAACGATTGCTCGAACCGTTAATATTGCTGCCTACGAATAGATAAACGATGCGATGATGAGGAGGCTGAGTCGACGATTATGATCGTGTTGATGATGATGATGATGATGACGATGATGATGATGATGATGTAGATGATGATGATGATGATGATGATGATGATGATGATGTTGATGATGATGATGATGCTGATGATGATGATGATGATGGTGATGATGATGATGATGTAGATGATGATGATGATGATGGTGATGATGATGATGATGTAGATGATGATGTAGATGATGATGATGATGATGGTGATGATGATGATGTAGATGATGATGATGATGATGATGATGATGATGACGGTGACGACGACGCGCAGAGAGAAGAGAGCAGCTGCAGCTAAGTAGACATTTCTACAGACTTGCATGTAATACCAGTAGGGTGGTGATGCTGGTGGTGGGGGAGGGAGGGAGGCGACGCCGCCGCCGTAAATCGCGTCTGACACCGTTCCTTGCTTCAGTGAGACAATGGAACGGAAGCGGTGCACAATGCGAAAATAGACGGCCACGCTGGAGGCGGCGAAGATACGCACAGAAGTCGATAGTCGATGTGATTGACTGGAAGCTGGGAAGGCGGTGGGTGGGGGTCACCGGGATTGAAGACTAATGATTGACACAAAGGAAAAATGCACACACATCCATCCATAGGTACGTACATACATGCAAACATACATAGATACATACGTATATAGGTACGTACATACATACGTACATACATACATAGATGCGTACATACGTACAAATATACATACATACATACATACGTACATAGGTGCGCAAATACATACATATATACATACATAGGTACGTACATATATACATACATACATGCATACGTACATTGGTGTGTACATACATTTATATATACATACATAGGTACGTACATACATACATACATACATACATACAACATACATACATACATACATACATACATACATACATACATACATACATACATACATACATACATAGGTGCGTACAAAGACACACATACATACATAGACACACACATACATACATACATACATATATACAAACATACATACGTACATAGGTGCGTACATACATACATAGGTGCGTACATACATACATACATACAAACATACATACATACATACACACATACATACATACATGCATATGTACGTACGTACATACACACATACGGAATATATCCAGTATGAACCTAAAAAAAGCCCCCATTGTTTTTATGAAAGTGGAGAGGTGTATTAGCCGCGAAAAAGCCCCATGGAGAGCTCTTCCGTTTCAGGAACACACACACAACACACACACACACACACACACACACACACACACACACACACACACACACACGCTCGCGCGCACCCACTCACGCACCCACTCACGCACACACACATACATATATAATCTGGGTACATTATCACGTAGGACGCCAGAAATGGCTAGGTACAATAACATGGGTTCGCAGTGG
The DNA here is from genome assembly GCF_006345805.1 of Octopus sinensis. Lineage (NCBI taxonomy): Eukaryota > Metazoa > Mollusca > Cephalopoda > Octopoda > Octopodidae > Octopus > Octopus sinensis. Next base: position 195,980,089 of record NC_042998.1, on the reverse strand, counting down.
GGTTAAGCAACCACGAAGGTATCATAGTATCAAAAGCTGGTAGGATACCGTAGATATAAACACATTAGTGTGTGTATATATGTATATATATGTATGTATATATGCACACATACACTCGCTACCCAGATCTTACTTTTATGTGCGATCATTCAGGTGACAATACCCTGAATATGTACACATAGATGCATATATATATATATACATATATACACACGATAAGGTATGTATGTTCTCTTCTGCTTTTAATTATTTGAAGTTTACTTGTAAGAAAGTTACTGGTTTTTAACAAAACCACAAAGCGCCAACCTCCCCAAACACAACAGAAAAAAAACGATGTGAAAAACGATAAGAAAAAAACGATGTGACATTTTAAACTTGAGAAAAGTCTTGCATAGTTTTACTGTTCCACTTACGGATTGTATTTGCAATGCGAGTGTTGGCTGATTGACTTTCTTTTCTGAAAAGCCTAGCTTATCGCGAGTGTTACTTTGGTATTTATTTACAAAATTAATTACGGAGATGTACTCGCATAGCAAGTGATTTGATCTGAAATCCAGCACTGAAACAAAAACAATTGCTTCATGGAAGGTGTGTATAAGCCATTTAAAAACACACAGAAACTGTTAGATTCACTTCAACATTTAAATTTAATTTGTGTCAAAATATTTTCATCGCTTTGAGACCATGACCTGTTCACTGACAAAATGCAACACGAAATTTTGTCAGTGAACAGGTCGCGGTCTCAAAGCGACGAAAATATTTGGGCAAATTAAATTGAAATGTTGAAGTGAATCGAACGGATTCCGTGTGTTTTTAAATGGCTTATAAACACCTTCTACGCTGCGATTGTTTACAAAACTAAATTCACCAATTGTTATTGGTGTAAACGTATATTTGTAATCTGAATTTAGAAGCTGGGCGTTTCGAATCAGTTACTCTTTTACTTGTTTCAGTCATTTGATTGTGGCCATGCTGGAGCACCGCCTTTTAGTCGAGCAAATCGACCCCAGGACTTATTGTTTGTAAGCCTAGTACTTATTCTATCGGTGTCTTTTGCCGAACCGATAAGTTACGGGGACGTATACACAGCAGCATCGGTTGTCAAGCGATGTTGGGGGGACAAACATAGACACACAAACACACACACACATATGCACACACACACAAACACACACACACACACACACACACACACACACACACACACACACACACACACACACATACAAACACACACACACATACACATATATACGACGGGCTTCTTTCAGTTTCCGTCTACCAAATCCACTCACGAGGCTTTGGTTGGCCCGAGGCTATACTAGAAGACACTTGGCCAAGGTTCCACGCAGTGGGAATGAACCCGACACAATGTGGTTCATAAGCAAGCTACTTACCACACAGCCATTCCTACGCCTAAATTGTTGTTCATCATTTTTTTCTTTCCCTTTGATTCTCAAAGAGGTCTTCTCACCAGCAGGACAACTGACCCTTATGATGGTACTTACTTTTTCTTGTCTGCCCCAAACAACGATATCCAGCCTTAACTTGATACAAGTTTCCATCGGAATATTCCACCAATATTCGTTGTCATATTCTCTGTATTCAATAACTGGGGTTTCTCTCATATTTACCCTATGTATGTATGTATGTATGTATGTATGTATGTATGTATGTATGTATGTATGTATGTATGTATGCATGCATGTATGCATGTATGTATGTATGTATGTATGTATGTATGTATGTATGTATGTATGTATGTATGTATATGTACGCTCACACGCACATGCATATATATATATATATATCTATGAGTATATCTATGTATATATGTAATATAATATTTCCTATTTCTTTAAGCCCTTTTACTAAATTTATCAAACTAAGATTATATTCACCTTGCACCACCTACGAAATATTTTATCTATATCCATAATACTTAATACTCTATTTAACTATTAATTCTAAAGGATCTGCTGGTTCGTGTGAAATTTTACTTATAAAATAGAGCCGAATGATAAGAGGCTTCGGTTAGTTTCGGGAAATATCGGAGGGATTAATGTTAAAAAATTCCCTAATGTCGATGTGTGTGTCACACCATAAAATACTTGAATAATCCATCCATTCATCTTCTCTGCCCACTATTCTAAGAGACGGGTAGAATCCTCAGGCGCCTCATTCATAGGGTCCCCTCAGAAGCAACGGTCATTACACTTTCCAGCTGGAATTCCCAAGCATGACCAGCTGAGATGATGGATGTTATCCAACCTCCCCAAACACAAAAGAAAATGCTTCAACACACGAACTCACATAAAAAATCTTGCAATCCAAATCCAAAAAGCGAAATTGAATTATTAAGTTTATTATTAATTTCTTCTGATGAAGAAGGATGCAGATGGGAACGAGTCACATCGATTTTTATTCAGAAGCAAACCGCTTTCTCCTAAAATAATAATGGCCGCGGCCTTCGGGCTAAAACATTTTTAAGGATTTAAGGATATAGAGTAAAGCTTTATTTGCCAACGTAAAGTGGCAGTCCTGATTAGGTCCAATGTTGCTGTTATTTAGCCTGTAGCGGACCCTTAGTGAAATTAATCCTCTCTCTCTGACATATATAACACAAATACGGACGTAGCAGATAACAGCTAACCTTCGGCCGCTTAGGCCCTGTTGTGTCCACTACTCTGATTGGTTGGTATTGGCGCAGTTTGTCTCTTGCTTTATTTCGAGCCACTGTGCAACCCAACCAATCGCAGCCTTCTGATAAGATCGCGTGACACAGTCTTCTAAATTCTCTGCTGGAGCCTAATAATCTCTATAAAGCTAGTCACAACAAACCATATCTCGTCTTTGGTTCTCACCACTGACCACAGAGCACAGCCAGTTCCAGCGACATTCAGGACCTCCTCCACCGTCGCCTTCATCTTAACGTCGCCATCAATCTTAACGTCGTCTCCACCACCACGCCAACATTCGCCCAGGTTTAACTTCTCACTGTTTGTGAATACTTCACCATGGTTAACAGTAGCTCAACCTGCGAGAACCTTCTGTACCAAGTAAGCCTGCACATAAGATAGATATAGATACATACATACAGACAGACAGACAGTCAGACAGATAGATAGACATAGATAGATAGATAGATAGATAGATAGATAGATAGATAGATAGATAGATAGATAGATACATACATACATACATACATACATACAGACAGACAGACAGACAGACAAACAGACAGACAGACAGTCAGATAGATAGATAGACATAGATAGATAGACACACAGATAGATAGATAAATAGATAGGTAGCTAGATAGGTAGATAGATAGACATAGATAGCCATAGATAGATAGATAGATAGATAGATAGATAGATAGATAGATAGATAGATAGATAGATAGATAGATAGACATAGATAGCCATAGATAGATAGATATTTCACAGATTGATTAACAGATAGATATAAAATAGACAGATAGACAAATATTTCACAGACAGATTAGGCGAATATTTCACACTTTTTATATCTATGATAAATAGATATAAAGAGTGAAATATTTGTTAAGAATAGTTATAAAAAAGTGTGAAATATTTGTTAAAAATAATCAGTAACCACCATGTCTTGGATACGAAGAGATAAAAAACTGCGATAAAAGTTGTCAGGCAATTAAAAATATTTATTAAAGAAAAATAAACAAATTTAATGAAAGAGACTAAAGTAAACAAACGGAAGTAAGAAATATAAACGGAAGACGAAACGTTTTGGTGGTGGTGTTGGTGTTAGTGGTGGATTTTTAGAAAGAGTTAAGGGAGTTAAGGGGAAATGAGGGGGAAAATGAATTTGATGGATTTGAATAAAGGTTTAGCGAACTTTGTAAATGGAGATGAGAGAGAGGGAGAAAGAGAGGGTGAGAGAAAGAGGTAGGGAGAGACAGAGAAATGGAATGAAAGAGAAAGAGTGGTAGATGTATTTATTTTTTTTTAATTTTATCTAGTTTCAGCTCACGAGCTGTGGCCATGCTGGGGCACCGCCATAGAAAAATAAATAAATGGATAGAAATAGATAGATAGATGGATGGATAGATAGATAGATAGATAGATGGATGGATGATAGATAGATAGATAGATAGATAGATAGATAGATAGATAGATAGATAGATAGACAGACAGACAGACAGACAGACAGACAGACAGACAGACAGATAGATAGATAGATAGACAGACAGACAGACAGACAGATAGAT
>NC_042998.1:195950840-195970840 GCF_006345805.1 Octopus sinensis | reverse complement strand
CTTCTTCCAAAGGCTCGTAACAGGTGATGAAACATGGGTTCATCATTATGAACCAGAATCAAAGAGGCAGTCAATGGAATGGTGCCACTCTACGTCAGCACCACCGAAAAATTTCAAGACGCGAAAGTCAGCTGGAAAAATCATGGCGACTGTCTTTTGGGATGCTCAAGGTGACATTCTGGTCGATTTCTTGCCAAAAGGAAAAACAATAAACTCATAATAAGCTTCCTTTTGATGTATGATACATGTTCCTGTATTGGTAATTATACCTGTCTAAACAAAATGGCAATATTTTTTGACTCACCCTCGTATTATCGACTAAATATATTTTCGGCCAAATATATTTGCAGTCAATTAGACTAAATCTTCATATTCCGGAACGCTAGACGTTTTCGTGACCTTTCACGACTATATTAAGGAAATACAAAAAGAAAAAGAAAATTATGAAGTACATCCTAAAAGAAAATGTTATTAAACCAACCGTTTCTAAAGAATTATCAAGAGCCTGTTGTTATTTAACGGTGTTAAATTAATTGCTTTAAGCACCACCTTTGCTAATTAGTCCGCTTGGTAATCACGGTTTCGCTGCCAATGGTATTTTGTGAGAACTACCGAAAGATTGGATAAAGTGGGATGTAAGGGGAGATGAGTTGAGAACCGCTTTGATGTGTTGGTGATGTTTTTGTTGTTATTGTTGTTGTAGGACAATGGATGTGGCGGAATCGGTTGAGCGTCGGAAAGTTAAACAAGAAACATTTTGTGGTATGTTTTTTTCTGGTTCTTTATATTTTGAGTTCAAATCCTAATGAAATCAACTTGATCTTTTTATCCTTTCCGATGTCGATAAAACAAAATCGATCAGCCAAATCCAGAAGTCGTCAGTATCGACTAACCTATTTATTTACTACCCACAAGGGGCTAAACACAGAGAGGACAAACAAGGACAAACAAACGGATTAAGTCGCTTATATCGACCTCAGTGCGTAACTGGTACTTATTTAATCGAACCCGAAAGGATGAATGGCAAAGTCGACCTCGGCGGAATTTGAACTCAGAATGTAAAGGCAAACGAAATTCCTATTTCTTTACTACCCACAAGGGGCTAAACATAGAGGGGACAAACAAGGACAGACAAACGGATTAAGTCGATTACATCGACCCCAGTGCGTAACTGGTACTTATTTAATCGACCCCGAAAGGATGAAAGGCAAAGTCGACCTCAGCGGAATTTGAACTCAGAACGTAACGCAGGCGAAATACCGCTAAGCATTTCGCCCGGCGTGCTAACGGTTCTGCCAGCTCGTCCCCTAAAAACTGCTGGTTTTGTACCTAACTTAGAAACCATTGTTGTTGCTCTTTCTGGTTCTTTACAGTGAGTTCAAATCCCGCCGAGGTCGGTTTTGTCTTTTATTCTTTCAAGGTCGATAAAATAAAGTAGCAGTCAAGTACAGGGGTCGTTAGTAGCAACTAATCATTTCCTCTCAAAATCGTTGGTCCTGGACCTAACTCAGGAACTTGTTGCTTTCGGTTCTCTACGTTCTGAGTTCAAATCCTGCCAAAGTCAACTTTGCCTTTTACCCGTCACGGTTCGATAAAATAATTCGGTGAGTTGGCAGAATCGTAAGAGCGTCGAACAAAATGCTTTGCAACATTTCTGTTAACCATTTACACTCTGATTTCAATCTCGTCGAAGTCATATCTCAAGTCTAAGGAAAATTTCCATCCTTTCTCCCACTAGTCTCGGAGTCACTGAAGAAGAGACTTCGAGTACCGTCTCAGAGACCCTCAAAGAGTGTCTTCCACCAGTCTTAGTGACTCTGAACAAGGTCTTAAGTAGAGACTAATCAATGTAGAAGTTGTATTACGCCATATTAGACCTCATGAGGCTATGTTAGACCGTGTGAGGATATATTAGGTTATGTTAGTTAGTTAGTTAGTTAATTTTTTGGCTCAAAAAGCAAAAAGCAAGGCCATGTAGGGGGACATGGAGTTATGTACAGGGTGGTGTTCATGTAAAGAGATCAGGCCACTTGAGGTCAAGGGAGACTTTGAACCGAGCGGTCGTCGGCATCTTCACCATCTCGTCCGGCAGCTTATTCCACGGATCCGCAACCCGGACGGAGAAAGCCCCTCTCCTTCGATTGAAATGAAATCGTCGCAGATAGAGCTTTTCGGAGTGACCCCGCAGCCGACGCTCTGGAGCAGGAGTGAAGAACAGCTCTTTCGAGAGGTTACACTTTCCGCTTATGATGTTGTGAGCGAGAATGAGAACGGCGTCGTCGTTTTTCTAGAGAATAAAGGTCGAGCGTCTTTAGCCTTTCTTCATAAGACAAATTCTTGAGACCATGAACCATGCGGGAGCTAGCTTCTGGACTCTTTCGAGATGCTGTTAGAGCATGTGAGGCTGTGATAGGCCGTGTTAAACTGTGTTAAGTTATATCAGACTGCATGAGGCTGTGTCAGGCTGTCTTAGGCTGTATAAGGCCGTGTTAGACCGTATGAGGTCGTGTGATGCCGTTAAATCGTGTTAGACCGCGTGAAGCTGTATAAGGCTCCGCTTAGCCGTGTTAGGCCGTGCTAAAGCATGTGAGGTTAGATCGTGCTAGACGGCGTAAGGTTGTGTAACAGTGGGGAATCGTTACCTGTCGGTGGAATACTTTCAATTAGCCAACGTTGTAGCACTTTTAAAGTCACAGACTGTTTATTCTCGCTAGAGTTCACTTAGGTCTCTACTTGTTTCATAACATCATATTTTGAAGTTCTGCCAATGTTTTTCAGCTGCAAATTACAGTTGCCAACGTAGACAGATCGCCTTCATTAACTTAGTTTTTGTGTAGTGTCTAAGGATGTGTGTGTGTGTGTGTGTGTGTGTGTGTGTGTGTGTGTGTGTGTGTGAGTACGTAGATGTGTGATTGAGAATGTGTGTACGTTAGGCCACGTATAAAGTAACTTTGTCACTCTTCGTTCGAGCGTGAGAATATGATGTGCGTTTGCGTGTGTGTGTGAAAAAATATATATGTGTGTGTGTGCGTGTGTGTATGTATGTATGTTTGTGCGTGTGTGTATGTGCACGTGTATGCGCACGTGAATGGGAGTGTGTGTGTAAGTATATGCATACGGGTGCGTCGATGCGAGTGTCTGTATGTGTGTGTGTGTGTGTATGCATGTGGAGGTTTGTCTGTGAGGCTGGGAAGTTATGAATGTGTCTGTGTACGTGAGTGTGTCTATGTGTGTAAATGCATGCAAATGTGTCTAAGTATGTGTGAGTGTATGTGTGTGAATGTGTGTGTGTGTGTGTGTGTGTGAATGTGTGTGTTGGTGTGTGTGTGTGTGTGTGTGTGTGTGTGTGCCAATATATTGAGAACTTCTAAGAAGATTACAATGAAGAAATACCTGGAGTATTACTAAGGTAATCTAATATTATTAGATGATGTTCGCAAATGACGATAGACAGGAATAATAACCTACAGCAATGACTTATTACCACTGTAATGACACATATTCTCTGTAATGATACACTGGCATAGTAATGATAAGTTACCTCAGTAATGATACATTGTCAATATGGAAGCACTCCGTCGATTACGACGATGAGGGTTCCGGTTGATCCGAATCAACGGAACAGCCTGCTCGTGAAATTAACGTGTAAGTGGCTGAGCACTCCACAGACACGTGCACCCTTAACGTAGTTCTCGGGGATATTCAGCGTGGCACAGAGAGTGACAAGGCCGGCCCCTTTGAAATACAGGTACAACAGAAACAAGAAGTAAGAGTGAGAGAAAGTTGTGGTGAAAGAGTACAACAGGGATCACCACCATCCCCTGCCGGAGCCTCGTGGAGCTTTTTTTATGTGTTTTCGCTCAATAAACACTCACAACGCCCGGTCTGGGAATCGAAACCGCGATCCTACGACCGCGAGTCCGCTGCCCTAACCACTGGACCATTGCGCCTCCACATTACCAATATAATGACATAGTGCTACAGTCACGTGTATATGATAAGTTGAAAATCGGAGGCGTAGGTATTAGATTTATTGTTTCATTACGATCGTTTCAACACTAGATGGTTCAGAGTCATTATGAATATAAATGATTGTTTAATATTACAACGTATTACATATCGTCCGAAATTTATCTCGTCAGATAAAGATAAAAATCATGAAATGAGGAGGAAATCGCTCTGATTCTAAATCCCATTTAATTGATATATATATGATGTGTGTGTATATATATATATAATAATATATATATATATATATATATATATATATATATTCTTTATTCTTATATATATATAATATTCTTTTATTCTTTATTCTTTTACTTGTTTCAGTCATTTGACTGTGGTCATGCTGGAGCACGGCCTTTAGTCGAGCAAATAGACCCCCAGGACTTATTCTTTGTAAGCCTAGTACTTATTCTATCGGTCATTTTTGCCGAACCTCTATGTTACGGGGTCGAAAACACACCAGCATCGGTTGTCAAGTGATGTTGGGGTGGTGTGGAGTGGAGGAGCAAACACAGACACAAACACATACACACGCATACGAACCACATGGTTCGGTTTCAGTCCCACTGCGTGCCACCTTGCGCAAGTGTCTTCTACTATAGCCTCGGGCCGACCATAGCCTTGTGAGTGGATTGGTAGTAGACGAGACTGAAAGAAGCCCGTTTCGATATTATATATGTATATATATATATAACATATATATATATATATATATATATATATATATATATATATATATATATATATATAATATATATAGTTGGAATTTACAAAAAAAAAAACAAAACCAAAGACGAAGACGGGTTTGTAAACAACAAACAGGTGTATCGGTTTTAGTTTAACGCTCTTCAATAGAAAGAAACAGAAACAGAGAAAATTAAAAAATGGTTTAGTGGCTAGATGTGTGTCTATTTGTGTGTGTGTATGTGTGTGTGTGTGTGTATGTTTGTGTGTCTGTGTTTGTCCCCCACCATCGTTTAAAAACCGATACTGGTGTGTTTATGTCACCGTAACTTAACGGTTCGGCAAAATAGACCGATAGAATAAGTACTAGACTTACACATAATAAGTCGTGGGGGTCGATTTGTTCGACTAAAGGCGGTGCTCCAGCATGGCCGCAGTCAAATGACTGAAACAAATAAAAGAATCGAAAGATTTCGTCTCTGGTTTTCATCTTCGACGACCAAGCTTCAAATGATAACGACATTTTGGTTGGATAATTAAAGCAACCAATAAACAACAGCGTTTGGAAACATTATTGTCGGCACACAGTTTGTGTCCCTGGCGTTTCTATGCATTGTTATATTGTTGTTGTTGTTGTTGTTCTCGGTTGATATTAATTTTTTTTTACAAGTTCTACGTCGTCGAATTTCCTTTATCTGTCACAGTTAGTTGCAGCTTTCATCTATCTTCTGTTCGTTGAAGAAATATACAATCAGTTGAATTAATATACGAACTTCAAACAAACAGCCTTAGATTAAAATATCGATGTATGTACGCGTGTGGTGTGTATATATATATATATATAATATATATATATATTATATATATATATATATATATATATATATATATATATATAATATATAGGGGAAGAGTTCAAGAAAAAAAAAAACAAAAGACGAAGAGGCAGAGTGGTGTGTACAAAACAAACAGATGTATTAGTATAACGCCTCTGGAATAGAAAAAGTCTTTTACGTTTCGAGCCTACGCTCTTCTACAGAAAGGAACACAGAAAAAAACAAGGAGAGAAAAAAATGTGTGTAGTGGCTAAGGATCTATCATGGCGAGATATATATATATATATATATATATACTAATACAATTGTTCGTTTGTTTTCCACCTGCCTTCGTCTTTTGTTTATTTTCATAAAGCTTCCCGTTATATATATATATATATACATATATACACGAGTAAACACATAAATGCAAAACAAGGTGGAAAAGATAGTACTCGAATACCGAAGGTAGAGTAATATGCCTTTTTGTTTTTTAAGCTGCAAAACCATCACAAAAAACTTTGACTCAGAGTTTCACGTTCCCGTTGTCCGATCCCCACAGACTGCATTAATATTCCTCGTAATTTCCGTTACGTTGTTGCCTTTATTGAATTCATGAACCAAAATATACCGAATATGCTCCTTTGTCACTTCCATTAAAATTTCGAAAAAATAACTCAAAATCGAATTGCATTCTTCAAAATTTGCATTAAGAATTACTACCTGCTTTTATAGTAAGTTGACGCAGGTAGTTTATCCCACCCCCAGAGACATTTATTTCCTGCAACTGAAAAAATTGCATTATTTATGGAATGACCAAATATATTCAAATTATGTAAACTGAGGGCATTTTCCTTCTTTTATTTAATATTTTTTGCATTACAACTCATCACGAGGAGACAACAAACGAAATTCACTTCCTCCCTTTTCTTACTATATATATATATATATATATATAACAGGAGTGTGTGTGTGTGTGTGTTAAGTAGCATCCTTACCAACCACATGGTTCTGGGTTCAGTCCCAATGTGTGGTATCTTGGGAAAGTGTCTTCTACTAAAGCTTCGTGCCGACCAAGCCTTGTGAGTGGATTTGGTAGACGAAAACTGAAGAAGAACGCCATCGTATATATATATATATATATATATATATTATATATATATATATATATATATATATATTCCGGCAGGGGGTGGCGGCGATCCCTGCTGTACTCTTTCGCCACACTTTGTCTCTCTTTCTTCTGTTGTGCTCGCTTAGCTAGTGGCGGGGTGGCGTTATTGAAGACTAAAACAATGCAAAGCGCATTGTGACCGACCAGCGATGTGTAGCAACATCTGATAGCCTGGTCTGTCACGGTGATCACGGTGATATATATATTTGAGTAGTTGAATGAATTATCTTGTCATGGAATAATTCGGTTACCGATACCTGGGTAGCAAATTCACATCAGAGAAGACACGGTGAAGTACATGCTTTCGTGTGGAAAATGTGTTATGTTTTTTTTAAATATATAAATATATGAAAGAATGGAGTTGAACGACGAATTAACAAAATTCCTTTATTTTCGACATATGTTTCGAAGGCTGCATATTCCTAATTGCGAAGGAATAAGGAGTACATTATGCGCTTTCTCATCAGGAAAAGCAAAGGAACTTATGTCAACATCAGATGCACAAAAAACTTTAGATGGACTGCTCACACGGAGCCATAGTGATAATATATATGTGTGTGTGTGTGTGTGTGTGTGGTGTGTGTGTGTGTGTGTGTGTGTGTATGTATTTGTGCATGTGTGTATGTGTTTGTTTGTGTCTGTGATTGTCCTCCCACCATCGATTGACAACCGATGCTGGTGTGTTTACGTCCGCGCATCTTAGCAAAGCCCCACGCAGTGGTATTGAACCCGGAACCATGTGGTTGAGAAGCAACTGCTTACCCAACAGCCACGCCTGCACCCATATATTCAGACCTTGTAACTTTCTTTGCTGATTAAGGCCGTTAATGAAATTATTCAAGAGAGGAAGGTCGGTATCAGGAAGTGACCTTTGACATATTGAATCTTGAGAACAAAGCAAGACAAGAAGGAAGCGTGTACGACAAAGCTGCGTGCCTGAGGAGTGGTCAAACAACCCTGAAACTTGATCTAGCAACCCCGTGGCGTGACTGAAACTAATTTCTCTAGGATGGTCATTGTAACTGATCGATAGATAGTATGTTCTGTGTAAGATGGGTTAATGCCTTTCGTAGAAGACGATCGATAGAATATCAATAGAATATGACAAGACGCAAACAGGATTGCCAGACGGGAATCCAATTCGATTAAAAAAGAAAAAGAAAGAAAAGGAAAGCTGCCAACGAAACCAACATACACGATCGCCCCTCACCTGTAAAGGAAATAGCAACGAAATCTCCCTCGAACCACACCTTACCACCATTGTCACCATCATCATCATCATCATCATCATCATCATCATCACCACCATCATCATCGCCATCGTCACCAACACCACCACCACCACCACCACCATGTAATCGACTGCCCCCCCCCCCAAAAAATTTTGTTAGGTTATAGAGTCCCCGTAGCTTAGCGGTTTGGCAAAAGACACCGATAGAAGAGGTATGAGGCTTTAAAAAAAAACACTGTGGTCGATTCATTCGACTAAAAATACTTCAAGGAGGTGCCCCAGTATGGCCGCAGTCTAATGACAGAAACAAGTAAAAGAAGAAACGTAGACGATAAAAAAAATTTTTTTTAAATAAATGAATGTCTGGAAAAAAAAATCACCCCAAGTCCAAAATTTTAATGCTCCCCTTCTTTCCTTCTTTCTTTCTTTCTTTTTTTTCTTTCTTTCTTAGTTTTTCTTTTTCTCTTTCTTTCTTATTTTCTCTTTTCTCTTCTTTCTTTCTTCTCTTTCTTTCTTCTTCTTCTTTCTTTCTTTCTTTCTTTTTTCTTTCTTCTTTTCTTTTTTTCTTTCTTTCTTTCTTTCTTTCTTCTTTCTTTCTTTCTTTTTTCTTTTTTCTTTCTTTCTTTCTTTCTTTCTTTCTTTTTCTTTCGTCTTTCTTCCTCTTCTTTCTTTCTTTCTTTCTTTCTTTCCTTACTCTCTAACTTTCTCTTTCTTTCTTTTCTCTTTTTGTCTTTCTTTCTTTCTTTCTTTCTTCTTTCTTTCTATTATCTATCTAACCTTTCTTTCTTTCTTTTTACTTTCTTCTTTTTTTTTCTTTCTTTTTTCTTTCTTTCTTTCTTTCTATCTAACTTTCTTTCTTTCTTCTTTTTTCTCTTTGTCTTTCTTCTTTCTTTCTTCTTTCTATCTATCTATCTAACTTTCTTTCTTCTTTTTACTTTCTTCTTTTTTTCTTCTTTCTTTTCTTTCTTTCTTTCTATCTAACTTTCTTTCTTTCTTTCTTTTTCTCTTTTTGTCTTTCTTTCTTTCTTTCTTTCTTTCTTTCTTTCTTTCTTTCTATCTAACTTTCTTTCTTTCTTTTTACTTTCTTTCTTTCTTTTTTCTTTCTTTCTTTCTTTCTTTCTTTCTTTCTTTCTATCTAACTTTCTTTCTTTCTTTCTTTTTCTCTTTTTGTCTTTCTTTCTTTCTTTCTTTCTTTCTATCTATCTATCTAACTTTCTTTCTTATTTTTCCTTTTTCTCTTTTTTTCCTTTCTTTTTCTCTTCCTTCCTTCCTTTCTTTCTTTCTTTCTTCCTTCCTTCCTTCCTTCCTTCCTTCCTTCCTTTCTTTCCTTCTTTCTTCTTTCTTCTTATCTTCCTCTCTTTACCTGACTCTTCGCTGCTGAAATCTCGGTGCATCTTTTGTGCCATTAAGTACGTTAAACAACGGAAGTTGCATTCAGTGGAAATGTTTAACAATAAACTGTAATTCCGATTTGTAAGGATTCTGAGACGAATCGAATCGACGGTGACTCATTTATCGACAGCAATGGCCGTGCAAAAGTCTCCCTGTGTGAAATCGTGTAATGAAACAGGCGTTGTACTGGAATGGACGGGGATGCGTCATAGAGGATGTCACAGAGGGCGACCAAAGAAAGGACTCTGTCAAACTAATTGATGGATTAATCAAGCGATTAGTCGAGAAACTGATTAGTTAATTAGTTAAGTAGATGATTAATTATAAGAAAACAAAAAGGCGCGTGCTTTTATTAGCAAAATGACCCTCCCAAAGTACAGCAACAGCACAAACATGCATGTATATTGATGTATGTTTATTTGTATATATACGTATATTATCATCATCATCCAGTGTTTTAAATCCGGGTTTTGTCCCCGTTAACGGGGGTGGCTGTATCTACCTCGATGCCATACCAACCGAGGTAGGCAGCTGCAACCCACCCCAACCTATCTATCTATCTATCTATCTATCTAATCTATCTATCTATCTATTATCTATCTATCTAGCTATCTATATCTATCTATCTATATATCTATCTATCTATCTATCATCTATCATCTAGCTATCTATATATCTATCCATCTATCTATCTATCTATCTATCTATCTATCTATCTATCAATGTCTATAGATCTATCTATCTAACTAACTATCTATCTATCTATCTATCTATCTATCTATCTATCTATCTAACTATCTATCTATCTATCTATCTATCTATCTATCTAACTATCTATCTATCTATCTATCTATCTATCTATCTATCTAACTATCTATCTATCTATCTATCTATCTATCTATCTAACTATCTATCTATCTATCTATCTAACTATCTATCTATCTATCTATCTATCTATCTATCTATCTATCTATCTATCTATCTAACTATCTATCTATCTATCTATCTATCTAACTATCTAACTATCTATATCGATCTATCTATCTACTCTCTCTCTCTATCTATCTATCTCTCTCTCATCTCTCTATCTATCTATCTATCTATCTATCTATCTATCTATCTATCTATCTATCTATCTATCCTGCTCAGACGCTTTCAACTGTCTGACAGGTTCCGACTAGACCACCCGAATGCGCCAAACGTGGACATGGAGCAACCGCATCGGGTCGTCGAGATCGTATCTAGATAGGATACTGTGTAGGACAGTAGATAGAGATAGCATAGGATGTCCCACATTTCCACATAGTCAGATACACGGATCACAAACTTGTGACATGTACGCTAGACTTAGGTTAGACACTTAGGCAGGGTCCCGGATACGGGAAACTAAAACGCGTCTTCCCATCGAGACAGGTTTTCAGAGACCGGATTAGCACACTAGTAAAGAGGGCTTTGACGGGAGCCATCATCAACAACAAATGGTGGTTTGCCCCAAGAGAGCAGTAAAAGCAGAAGCGATTAGGACAGCAAAGCACTAGCCATAGATAGAAATAGAGTAGAGGGTGAGCTAGTTAAGAAGCTAGAAGAGGCAATTAGAAGCGGCATCGCATCCGACGTTTTGGCGGCGAGGTTGGCCCTCGACCAAACACTTCACCGCCAAACACGAAGGATGTGCTGTCAGAGCTAGGATGCGTGCTCTAAGGAACGAAGGTGTTGGAGCCGCGACGAGAGAGAGGCCCGGTGGCAGAGGGCAAACAGGGCAAACAAAGCCACCATTCGGTCACTGGTAGATGAACAGGGGCGCGAATTGCTCGAGCCAAGTAAAATGTGTGAGGCCTTTCAGCAGCATTTTGCCCGACTGTTCGGAACGAGTGGAGGGCAAGAACGTAGGGTGGACTTCAGTGCCTACCTACATAGCCTACCACGACTCTCGACAAGAAAGGCAGGGTGCTGCGAAGGTTGCCATCACGGCGGCGGAAGTGCGGGAAGCGATGGCAGAATGCTCGAGGGACAAATCACCGGGTTTGGATGGTCTACCCTACAAGCTTTACAATTGTATGCCAGACTTGTTTGGAGATCTCTTGGCGGCGGTGTACTGCAACTGGCAGCAAAACGGGAGCATTCCTGGTTTTGAGCCGAGGAGCCGTAACACTGCTGAAGAAAGATCTAAACAAGGGAAATGTAATAGATAACTTTAGGCCCATCACTCTGCTTAATGCAGACTTGAAAATTTGGCCAAAGGTTGTTAGCAAAGAGGTTGGCGCTTGTCATCGAGAAACTGGTCGACAAGGCGCAAACATGCGCCGTGCCAGGCCGGACCATCCATGACAACCTCCATCTGATGCGCTACATCATAGACGGGTAGTTAACGAACCTGGCATGGGTGGGGCCCTGATCAACTTGGATCAATCGAAAGCCTTTGATAGGGTAGACCATCGATACTTGGAGGCAGTCCTGAGAGAGGGCTGGTTTCGGTCCCGTCTTCCGCGGCTGGATAGCTGCTTGTACAGAGGCATCCGTTCGGTAATTCGCGTAAATGGACATCTATCGAGACCTTTCGACATTGCACGTTCGGTCCGTCAGGGATGCCCCCTCTCGGCGCTTCTATACGTATTGACTCTTGAGCACTACTGCGGAAGCTGGCGACTCTAAGGGGCATCCGCGAGAATTGGGATGCGGGACGAGCGTGTCTGCATACGCGGACGACGTCACCGTCATAGTGTCTAGCCACGAGCACATCGAGCTGGTCGGCGAGACACTGAAAAACTACGAAGCGGTGACAGGAGCGAAAATCAACCGGAAAAGTCAGTGGGCTTGCGACTAGGCACCTGGAGAAGCAAGCCCATGCCGTCCACCAGCGCCTCCGTCGTGGGACGCTGGACCGACGGCCCGGTTGAGTGCTCGGGGTATTGGTTTGGTCCGGACCTCCAAGTGGAGAAGAACTGGAACGAGATAACGAGTAGGGTGGTCACTCTCGCCCGGCAATGGGCGAGAAGAAAAAGTCCCTAAAAGGTCGAGCGGAGGTGGCGAACACGTACATCGCGTCCGTCATCTACTACCGCCTGACCGTCGTTACCTTGTCCCGACCTACCATCACCAAACTACAACGCATCCTCTTTCGCTTCTTGTGGAAAGGATGCGTCCCGATGGTCAGGCGATCCATTTTGTCAACACCCGTTAAAAGGAGGGCTGGGCATGCCGTGGTTGATGATGCGCAGACACGCGCTGAGACTGCGACATATCTGGCTCTATGTAGACGACGGTGAACAGGTGTGGTCGCCGTTTGTGAGGCACGCTTTCCCGCAGCTCGTCTCCATGACCGAACTGCAGTCGTGGATCAAAAAGAGGCCGAGGAAGGGGCGAATGGCACCGCGAGTGTCGCGTTGCTCTCAAGCAACTCTGCCGTCCTGGGTCGACCTTAAGTGACAAAACACAACCAAAGCATTCTATAGGGGTTTAGTGGGGGGAGGTACGACGACGAGCTCGGGTCGAACCTGGACGTCGACGAGGAGAGTACCTGACCCGCCTGTTCAGGACGACTTTCGGGCCAGGGCCCATGGACAACTTCCAGAGATCCTGGCCTGGCAGTGCTACCGAGAAGCGCTACCCGTTCGGGATAAGCTCTACAGACACGGCTCGAGAAACACGGGGCGGCCGACCTGCCCGAGATGCGGTCAGAGCGACGAAACCGTTCTGCACGCACTCGTTCAGTGTCCAACAATTTCCGACCTGTGGGCTTGTGTCGAACAACTGCTGTCACGTGTGGGACGAGTCGGTTTATCAGCTGAGTCTATCGTCAATATTGTCACGCCTCCTTCCTTCAAACGGGAAGGAAGAGCTATTTTCATCATCCTTGTGGCTATGGCGAAAGAAAGAATGTATCTGGTGGACGCGTCTGAAAGGATTGGAGACAAACACTTTCCTCTCTGGTCAATCTCTCATCAACTCTTCAAGTACCACTTGAAAAGGAAAGTGAGAGTAGAGAGGCAAGTTTTGTCTAGCGAATGTTTTAAAAAAAGATGGGTGAATGTAGCAAGAATGGCACGTATGAATGACGAAGCCACCTTGAGCATAGTCCTATGAACCAGAAATCGAAAACAGAGAGTTGCTTATTTGCAAAAAAAAAAAAAAAAAAAAGAAATATAAATGTGACTTCATTGACCGAGGTTACCGTGGTCTTTTCGTAGGCTTTTCTTTCCACGGGTAAACCTCACCTGTCCTCCCCTTACACTTCATATTGACATTTCTGTGATAACGATCCCTATTGATCAATTTTTTTTTTCTCCCCCCTTTTTTTTTTCAACCCCCCCTTTTGTTCCTCTTTTCTCTCCTTTTACGATCCCTTTTGATCGAAACTCCCCCTTCCCCTTTTTTTTTTTTTTGTTTTTTCTAACCCTTCAAAAGAAAAGCTCTACCTTGTAATTTGTTCTATCTGTGTGCAGCCCTGTGTGGCTAATAAAGAAACATATCTATTTATCTATCTATCTGTGGTCGCCGTTTGTGAGGCACGCTTTCCCGCAGCTCGTCTCCATGACCGAACTGCAGTCGTGGATCAAAAAGAGGCCGAGAAAGGGCAAATGGCACCGCGAGTGTCGCGTAGCTCTCAAGCAACTCTGCCGTCCCGGGTCGACCGTGAGCGACTTCAACACAACCAAAGCATTCTATAGGGGATTAGTGGAGGGGAGGTACGACGACGAGCCCGAGGCGAACCTGGGCGTCGACGAGGAATACCTGACCCGCCTGTTCAGGACAACTTTCGGGCCGGGACCTATGGACAACTTCCAGAGATTCCTGGCCTGGCAGTGTTACCGTGAAGCGCTACCCGTTCGGGATAAGCTCTACAGGCATGGCTCAAGAAACACGGGGCCGACCTGCCCGAGATGCGGTTAGAGGGACGAAACCATTCTGCATGCACTCGTGCAGTGTCCAACAATTTCCGACCTGTGGGCTTATGTCGAACGACTGCTGTCACGTGTGGGACGAGTCGGTTTATCAGCCGAGTCTATCGTCAATATCGTCACGCCTCCTTCCTTCAAACGGGAAGGAAGAGCTATTTTCATCATACTTGTGGCTATAGCAAAAGAATGTATCTGGTGGACGCGTCTGAAGGGATTAGAGACAAACACTTTCCTCTCTGGTCAGTCTCTCATCAACTTCTTCAAGTATCACTTGAAAAGGAAAGTGAGAGTAGAGAGGAAAGTTTTGTCTAGCAAATGTTTCAAAAAAAGATGGGTGAATGTAGCAAGGATGGCACGTATGAATGACGAAGCCACCTTGAGTATGATCCTATGAACCCGGAAAAATTTAAAACAGAGAGTTACTTGCAAATAAATGTGTTAACATGTTGACATTATTGACCGATGTACCGTGGTCTTTTCCGTAGGCTTTTCTTTCCACGGGTAAACCTCACCTGTCCTCCCTTTACACTTTATATTGACATTTCTCATAACGATCATTATTGATCGATTTTTTTCTTTTCCTTTTATTTTTATCCCCCCCCCATTTTTGCTTTCCTCTTTCTTTCCTTTTACGATCCTTTTGATCGAAAACCAAACCCCCTTTTTTGTCCCCAAAAAGAAAAGCTCTACCTTGTAATTTGTTCCCGTCTGTGTGCAGCCCTGTGTGGCTAATAAAGAAACATATCTTTCTCTATCTCTCTCTCTCTATCTATCTATCTATCTATCTATCTATCTATCTATCTATCCATCTATCTATATCTATCTATCTATCTATCTATCTATCTATCTATCTATCTATCTATCAATCTATTTCTATCTATCTATCTATCTATCAATCTATTTCTATCTATCTATCTATCTATCTATCTATCTATCTATCTATCTATCTATCTATCATTCATTTAATCCTCTATCTGAAGAATTTCTGATAAGGGATATTTTACATGTTTCTCCTACACTTACAATTTTGTACCTCCCATTAGCAAATGAAACACGTGTAATGGTGAATAACACCAAATTTTTTCCAACCTCGTTTTGATATATATGAATGTGTGTGTGTGTGTAATATTTTGGACTAATGGGTCAGTTAGTGTGCTGATGTGATGAGCAAAGCACTGGCATAGTTTTGGGCTACCTGGTGTCATCCATAGTTGGGGTATATTTCCTTTGGATCTACTTCAGGAATTCGGCAGCGTTAGTTGAGATGATAATCGATTCAGAAAACAGAAGAATCGATTGTTATTTGCCCTTACTGAAGCGGGCAAGTAATAGCATGACTGCCCAAACCCAAGATATTTAGCGAGGCACCACCTTATGTACGATGTACCTGATGTGACCCAGGTTGCAAAATGGATGAAACACAAAATGGTGCATAGAATCCCCCTCATAAAGACCCATACCAAATCCATCTTCTACTTCCTAAATCAATTACACACACACACACACACACACACACACTTAAGTGTGTGTGCTTTTGTGTCAGTGTTTGTCCACGGCTTCATAACCGGTGTTCGTATGTTTACGTACCCGTGACTTAGCTTTCGTTAAAAGAGATAAACAGAATAAGCAGATTTAAAAAATAAGTACTGGAATCGATTTGTTGGGCAAAAGTACGAAAAAAGTCCTTGAAGGCGGTGCTCCAGCCTGGACGTAGTCCAATGACTGAAACAAGTAAAAGATAGAAGTCATATTTTAAAGAAGTGCAAATGTCGGTTACATTTTCCACGGTACTTTTTAACAGCGTTCGAATTAAAATAGATTTTATGATTTAGCGTTGAACGGTTAGATCTTATAAAGCTTATTCATGTTGAAACGGAAGCTAATGGCATCCTCGCTTAATCAAACAGTGTCATTTTAAGATGATGTCTCCATCTTTAGTGCTCATTTTGTCATCATTTGTCAGCTCCACTTATATGGCTTACAGCATTATTCACAGTTAATTACTTGACTGCTAGCAGCAGGTTTACTACTCGTTTCTTATCCTACTTCTAAGAAAACTTATTTCGTTTGCTTCTAGAAGTCGTTTATAATGAATCTCTGGTCGATTTTCTTTTTTAGTCTGCTGTTTGCCATAAATCGAAACGGTAAGTCAGAGACGAATAAAATGGCGCTTGAGAAATAACTGTTATCACGTGATATAACTGATTGCAAAGTCAACAAGCCGCCACATCATCTGCTGTTAACGATCGGCAGCCGACCAGTTTGAAATTGCAGCCGACTAGTTACATCGAGTATAATCAAATAGATTGCATCCAATTTTATTGTTTTGCCTGCTTTGCAAGCAAAATATTGCGGTAAAAATGTTCATTCAGAGATGGACCAACACAAATACCCAACATGGTGTCGTTATATAGTTACTGGGTATATATAAACAAATCATTAACCACGTGAAAATGTCTCGTTGAAAATTAACGATTGATATACTTAAGTAAACTCTATGTCGGGGTTTCTATTATTTTACTTTTACTTTATTTATACAACAGGGTAAATTGTTTTTTTAGTGCTTAGCTATGCTTGTGTATGGTCGCAGCTCAAACAAAATCTGAAAGCAACTATTATACACACTCAACTTTAATATACAAATGTACATTGAAGTTGTTGAAGTAATATAATTTGGATATTTATGTGTGTCTTGTGTGATCAGTTGAGCTGATCCATGTGTAAAATCGCTTTCATGTTCGTTATTGAAATGCTAAATGTAAAAATCGAACATATATACGCACAGACACACTCGTGTATTATATATATATGTTTTGCGTGTAATGTTTACATTATTAGAAGGAAAAAAACAGAAACTGATTTTGCTTAAAGTGCTGTTAAAGTAAAAATAATATCGACAACGATAACAGCAACAACAACAATTATACTTTAAAAAAATTCCATTTACCTTTGTCTTATTGATGTGGCAAGGAGCAACGCTCTACAAATATAATAATGGATGAGATTGTACGGAGGGGAAACTATTATTTTTATGAGTTTTATTCATATTTATAATCCAGATCGATATTCTTTCACAGACGACGTTGGCTGTATTTTACTCCTTGTTAAAGCAAGCATCGTTTCTGTCAGTTCAATGGCGAAGGCTATTTTATCTGTAATCGTTAATCTGATGTGTTATTTTACCCCCCTGTTACTTTATTTTTATATCATAAATACATTATATTAAAAACATATTTAGATTAATTATTCACTACATGAAAAGGTTTCTAAGAATTCAAAGTTAAGTAACCGGAAAATCTCTTGACGAAACTGTCGTCTGCCGATGAAATCTATTCGGTCAGGGTACGTTGCTGGGACTCTCTCTAAGCCTCACATTCTATTAATCTTGGGGTGATGAATGTTCGGTTATGTCACCCCTACTCTTTGCCCTGTACATTAATGAATGGCATCACCTCTCGATGTAGATGATACAAGTTTTAATGTTAATTCTATGTAAATGATAGCATATTCGGTATCACTTTTCTGTGTAGGTCAGGAATCGGTAAAATGGTTTGTATTGACCCCGCCCCACCGCCGGGGTGGGAGCTTATCCAAGGGGTCCAAATCTCGATTATATCAATATAATATAACCAAATTATTATTATTCCTTACCAGTTTTAAGAATTTTTATTAAATCCTGGCACTCTTTCGATATGAGTTCCATTTACGTCACGTGTATTTGTTCACATTTGAAGAAGAAGATCGTCACTTTCCGTAATTTTTTTTTTATATATGTGGGGTTAAGGTTAGGGGTGGGAGGAAGGGTATCTTTTTTTCTTCAGAAATGTAAATAAACCCACGTGGGTTTATAAGTGACAGGTATGTAACTAGTACCGAATGATCGCCTAAATCCCTTTAAACATTTAATGACAGACAAAAGAAAAAAAAAAGAAAGAAAAAAGGAAGTTAATGAAACGAAGAAATTATTATTTATTAGCAGTATCGCCCGGCGTTGCTCGGGTTTGTAAGGGAAATAACTATATAAGCATTTTTAGAGTTGTAAAGTATAATAGCCATCTCAATATGGCTAACCACAAAGGGGGGGGGTGTTACTGTAGCTTTTTACGTTCTGAGATTTAATAATAAATTTTTAGAGAGTTACTTCCCTTATATATGCCAAAAATGCATTAAAAATGGAAAAAATTGATGGTAAATTTTTTTTTAAATCGTAGACTCATCGTAGACGCGCGCTAATAGCCAGAAGGGCTCGAAATGAATCACGACTATAAGATACCCGGTTTTGGTTAAACTGCACCGCAAAATGTGGAAGTAGAGTGGAATCTAAATCGTAGGAGACAGACACACAGCTCGACTTTTATATAAAAGATAAATCAAGAATTTTTTTTATTAGTGAATACTTTTTAATTTAAAAATTTACTTGATGGGGGTCGATAAGTTATCAGCGACTCCTTGAAGGGTTTGAACGCTATAAGACGTTAGCTGACCTTTAATGTAGACCATAGGTTCTCAAAGTGGGCGCTACCGCCCCCCCCCCCTCACAATGGGCGTTGAGACGGTACAGGTGGGCGCTGGTGCCTAATGGGGTGGTGAGGGGTGCGGTAGAGAAAAAGGATGCGTTGAGGGGAAAGCACTGGATTGAGGGACGCTATGAATTTATTATAATACTATCATAGTATTGTATACAAATTATATAATCTCTCTCTATATAAAGCTGAAGTTGTCTGTGTGTGGCAGGTTTGGTAGCCTTCAACTAATACTATCTTCTCCGAGACCCTGCAGCGCAAATTGACCAAAATTGAGAGTATGATAGAAGAAGGCTTGCTCTTCCTTCTGTAGAAGATAAAATTCAAATCGGACCATGTTAACACCAAAAATTATTTACATCAAAAAGGTGCTTTTCTTTCTATGAAAATCCCTATTTTTTACGATTTTTTGACTGCTGTGTCGTCATTTTTCGGTGTATTTCAACCAGGAAAATGCTCACTTAAGTGAATAACAAGCTAAATGATGCAAAATTTTTACTTTTCAAAAATTCCAATTCTAAAGGGCCGAAACAAACCCGAGCAACGCCGGGCGATACTGCTAGTATTATGTTAAATATCAAATGATTCATAGTATATACAAATTAGTAAAATATAAAATATTTTTTTTATACATAGAAATAGGGGTGGAGGCGCTGAGGGTATTATGCGGCTATGAGGAGGGGGGCGGTGACCCAAAATATTTGAGAACCTTTAATGTAGACGATATCACTTTTGTTACCCCTCCTTGCCAATCTGCACGCATACGTCACCGACAGCAACCTGCCAACCTCACATCAAAGTAGCACTGCCTCTAACATTAAACGCTCTGAAAACGAAACAGTTTCCAATGGACTTATGGGGATCTAGTCACAGCAAGCGTTAAAAGAAGCAATCGTCTTCCTCAGCGGTTCTTAACCGGGGTTCATATGACCCTTGGCAAGCCTTGTGAGAATTTTTTGGTTAAGATATCTTTGCAGTAAATTGTTAATACTTCTTCAATACACCAAATATCTTAATTTTTTCTTTCTATGCAATTCGTAATAATCCTTTCTACTATAGGCACAAGGCCTGAAATTTGTGGTGTGTGTAGGGGGTGGGGGGGGGGGGACTAATAATTTCATCGATCCAGTGCATCGCTGGTACTTAATTTATCGATCCCGAAAGGATGAAAGGCAAAGTCGACCTCGGCAGAATTTGAACTCAGAACATAAAAAACAGTCGAAATACCTATTTCTTTACTACCCACAAGGGGCTAAACACAGAGGGGACAAACAA
>NC_042998.1:195935840-195945840 GCF_006345805.1 Octopus sinensis | reverse complement strand
ACTTGCCATCGGGCAAACTGGCAACCTGACTAGTCCACCACTGGTTGTTAAACATAAATAAGTCTTGGAATCAAATGGTTTTGATTTACTGTCATTATATAATGAGTGGGAGCGGCTTAGAAGATGATGATGATGATAATAATAACAACAACAAAAACAAAAACAACAGCAACAACAACAACAACAACAACAACAATAATAATAATAACAATAATAATAATAATAATAATAATAATAATAATAATCCTTTCTACTATAGGCAGAGAGCCTGAAATTTTTCGATTATAGTGACTCTAGTAATTGATTGATTCTTGTTTTATCGACCCCGAAGGGAAGAAAGGCAACGTCGACCCCGTCGGAATTTGAACTCACAACGTGAAGACGGACGAAATTCGGCGAAGCATTTAGTCCGGCATGCTGATGATCCTAACAGCTCGCCGTGTTGATCATCGAAATAAATAACGTTAAGTTAACATGGTTGGATTTTTTTCCTGATTAGCCGACAGCGTTGAAGAGACATCTGTGCTGTGTCTGGACCGTTTCCAGAAGCAAGTGCCTCACTCCAGGTACACCAACCACGTCTCCACTCACGGATACACCATAAAGTAAAGAAAAGCATCAAGGGAGCAGCAGGGGACGCCAGACATTGGTTGTATAACTGTACTTATCTGCCCTAGGACCCCTCACTCCAGATTTTCTGATGGGGTTTATTTCCTTAGCTTTTTTTTAAACGCTCAGTAAATGACCCAACAAGATAGCAGGGGGCTTTATTATTATTATTATTATTATTATTATTATTATTATTATTATTATTTTAGTGTGCAGAGCCAGTCTCACTCTCTCATCCGCCAAAAGTATATCTGTCGGGTGCAACCAGAACCACAAGCCCAGTAGTTATAAGGAATTTATCAGAATTTATATGGAGTTCCTTCTCTTTGATGATCAGCTAAAGAGCCTCATCTGCCCTGGGTCCGTTGGGGAGTGTATGAGTGACCTTCTTCTGAAGGAAATTCTATGATATGTTAACCCATAGCTGGCAGGTGTTACAACTCCTGGTCGGAACAGACATGAGAACAATAATGGCGAAGAGGCGGTTCCACACCTCTCAAGCCCCTAGAAATCCTGAATACGGGCCCTTCTACCAATTGCAGTTTGAAGTCATAGCCAGGACATTGAGTTAGCATAGTATCAGAGAAAGCACAAAAGTAGAAGGATCACGGAGAGAAGGTATCTCGTTTATTCTCCTATAAATGATTCATCTGGGTTACTGACGCTGACGGGTCAGAAATATGTCGAAACGTATGGTGTACATATATACGAGAAGAAAGACAAAAGTTCAGACAGCAGCAGCAACAACAACTGTTACTGTATTGTTTATTAGTATTGCTGTTAATAGGTGAGAGAAATCTAAAAGAAAAAAGAAAAAGAAAAAGCAATGTGGAGAACAAAGAAAGAAAAGATGGGGTTAACAACAGCATGACTCTTCCCGAGGGGAAATTATGTTAAATATCATTAGGCCAATTAATAACTGAAATTTAATAAAATTATATTTTAAGAAATCATTGTTTAGTTTTATACGAAATCGTGAAACTAGTAATATGATAGCTAGATAGATATATTAGATAAATATACGCTGCCCCCACCCCAGGGACTGAGTATATTGAAAGGTCAATTAGAGTTGAAATTAAATAAAAAGACAAATGATTAGTTGTATAGGAATTAATTAATCGGGGATTAAAAGACATTAAAAAATAGAGAAGAGTCTTCGAAAAGCGATAATAAGACGAAGAAATAGAAACGCTATCGTCGACGCTATATCAATTAAAGGAATTTGTTAACTGGAATCTATAAAAACAGTTTTATTGACTTGTTGCGAACAACAGATCAATAATTTATGTTGTTTCTTAATAAGACAGGACTTAACACCTTAAGACTTCTAGAGACATTAGCAATATTCGTTGCATAATTATTGCGGGTGTTTTTTCAACAAATACAAGAACAATATTTAACAAAAACACCTTTAAATGACGGTCTGATCGTCTGCAAAGCAAACGGGAAGCAGTAATTGAAGTAGATGGTGAATATGCTCCGGAATAATCATTTAAAGATGTTTTTGTTACATGTTATTGTTTTTGTTGAATAAAATTTGTTGAAAAAAAGCAGCAATAATTATGCCCAAACCCAACAGTATTGAGTTAAAAATCTTAGTCTGGAAATAAAGCAGTAAATGTAATTTCATTAGCGGTGAGTTTAAATTCTGAGTATGGAAGCGAGTGGAATAGAATTGAGCTGAAACTCTGAGTATCAAAGCTACAGAAGTGAGCTAAATATTCCTGAGTTTGAAAATAAATCAAATTGCAGTGAGTTGAAAAAAACCCATTGAGATTGAAAAAGTCGAATAGGTGCAGTGAGGGGAAAATGATTGAGTGCAGAAGACAATCAGGTGGAGGCGCGTGGCTAAGTGGTTAGGGTGTCAGCATCATGTTCGTAAGATTGTGGTTTCGATTCCTGGACCGGGCGACGCGTTGTGTTCTCGAGCAAAACACTTCATTTCACGTTGCTCCAGTCCACTCAGCTGGCAAAAGTGAGTAACGCTGCGAACGGAATAGCGTCCCGTCCAGTTTGGGAACACATACGTCATGGAAACCGGGAAACCGGGCCCATGAGCCTGGCTAGGCTTTAAAAGGGCGCAGAAGACAACTTCCGAGCATTGAACGAAGTGAAAATAAGGTAATGATAGAATTAAGTGCTGTAACTTATACCAGCCAGTCCACCCATCCGTCCATCCATCTATCCATCCGTCCGTCCGTCCGCACATCCATCCATTCATCTTCTCTGCTGGTTATTCTTGGGATGTTCATGGGGATAGAGGGGCTCAGATGCCTCTAAAGGCATCTCTCTGAAGCAATCCACATTTCACTTTTCGACTGGATTTCCCAAGCATCACCAACACAAACTATGGAGATTATCCACCCATCTTATTCTTGGTTTATTCACTAAACCTCTTGCCAGTTGGCTCGGATTGGAGAACCCGTTTTACGATTCTTTCCTGCGACATTTTAGTCCCGTTTCCGTTGCACCGGAGCTGGGACCTTTCAATGCGGACAAGTAACGGCTCGAGCTGAGAAGGTTCAGCATCGATTCTCCAGATCCTTTGGTTCCGAAACCTTTCCGGATTGCTGATTTTTCTGATCCACGGGCGGTCAGCTTCATCAACACATTCTAAATTAAACAAATTTTAAATTCACTTAAAGAATTAATTAAATGAAACAATGTTCGGAAGTTGTCTTCTGCGCCCTTTTAAAGCCTAGCCAGGCTCATGTGCCCGGTTTCCCGGTTTCCATGGCGTATGTGTTCCCAAACTGGACGGGAGGCCAGTCCATCGCAGCGTTACTCAATTTTGCCAGCTGAGTGAACTGGAGCAACGTGAAATGAAGTGTTTTGCTCAAGAACACAACACGTCGCCCGGTCCAGGAATCGAAACCACAAACATTAATTAAATGAAACACAAGAAGTTCCGGACCATCACAGTCCGGAAAGTCAGTGTAGTTTCTATACTTTAAAATTTTGACTTAGTTGTTAGCAGTTGCCGCAAGAAGTAATGAGAAATAGTTTTGGGTTCTGCGATTGCACAAAATTGGAAATAGATTCTCAGAAAACCCGTAACTCGCGGTATTCTGCTGACAAAATGATAGTTTTTCATTATTCTGCGGTTCTAGAAGTCTGAAACGCGTTGGTTGGTTGGTTTGTATGTTATTTCTAGCATACAAATCAATCGGTTTATTCCAGTTAAACGATGTCACCCGAAAGCTTTTGTTCGAAAAACAGAAATAATTTCGTTAAATACGGACAAGAGGGAAAGATTTCGTTCTCAAATTCAGAAACTTTGGTAATTATTTTTTTTTAACAAAACTTGGAGATAAAGAAAGAAAAATTAGAAAGACAGAGAGAGAGGGCTGAGGGCTGAGAGGAATAGGAGAGAGTGATGGGGAAAGAGAGGGAAAGAGAGAAAGAGAAGAGTAGGGGTGTGAGGGGGAGAGAGACGTTGACGTCATATTCTGTGAAATTGGTAGTGATAGTAATAACATTTTAAGATGCCACATTAATTAAAGGGGGGAAGGAAAGAGGGGGGAGTGGTGAGGGCGGTGATAATACACGGTAGGGGGAGTGGGGGGGTAATGGAGGTGGAGCAAATAAATTAAGAAAATTATAAAAAATCTCACCAAATGAAGTTATTGTTGGAGAAAAAAAGGGGAGTAGGGGGGCAGGGGAAGACGAGGGAGAGGGAAAGGGTGGGGTGGGGGTAAGGGAGAGGGGTGGGATGTGGATTTAATTCCCTCTAATAACTGTACATGTATGGTTGGCAGTGGCTTTTGTAGTACACGAGTATCACGCACACACACACACACATCTCAACACACACATACACACCTCAACACACACATCTCAACACACACCTCAATACGCACATACACACACATACACCTCACACACATCGCAACACACACATCGCAACACACGCACCTCAACACACACACCTCAATATGCACACGCACACACACCTCACACACATCGCAACACACACATCGCAACACACGCACCTCAACACACACACCTCAATATGCACACGCACACACATCGCAACACACACATACACACACATACACACATACACACACATACACACACACACACACAAGCACGTAAATATACACACGCCCCCACACAAATAAACACATATATATATACACACATAAATATACACATACTTATGCATTCTCCTCCCACGCACTCCCACATATACCCACTTATGCACACACACAGACACACACACACACGTTTCCGCTTCCATCCGCAAATCCGTATATGCACACACACACACACCACACACACACACACACACACATACATACTAACCTCCACACACGCGCCTATACGAATACCGACACACATACATTGTGCACGCACACACACACACATACACATACGTATTCTCACTTGCTCTCACACTAACACACACACACACACACACACACGTATTCTCACTTGCGCACACACTAACACACACACACACACTGTCCTCACCCCACCACACACATACCCGCACTCGAACACTAATTCCTATTGCCACACACACACACAAGCATTTCTACTTGTGCACGCACTCATACATCTCCACATGCATACACACACACACACACACGTACACATAATGCCACATGCTCTCTCTCACACACACACACATGCCCCTCTCACACACATTTGCACTGTCCACCCCACTCCTTCCTTGTTGAATACAAACCGTCGTTCGCATCAGCAGAACGGTCTGCAGGAATCTCTCAGACACCAACAATAGCGCAGTTGTCTTGTCTGAGAAGTTCATTGTGTTTGGAATGTGGCAAATATAATTAAATCCATTGGAACACAACGGAACAATAATAATCCTGCTCTCTTCTGCGAAGATGAAGATGTCTTTTACTGCGGAACCGTGTCAAGGAGGGAAACGTTTGCATGTGGAAATATGTTACACGGCGGCTCACATGCAAAGCATCACAGCCGCGTGACGCACGCACACACACACACGCGCGCACATACACACACACACACACACACACACACACACACACGCACGCACATACACACACACACATTGTCCTTTTATATTTTGAACTGAGACATTACCAGGACCGGGTTTGATTCGTTCGAATAAAATTCTTCAAGGAGGTGCCCCAGGGTGGCCGCAGTCTGATAACTGAGACAAGTAAAAGAATACACGCACACGCACACACACACACACACGCAGATGCATATACATGCGTACATATATAAGTATATATTTATATATATATATACTAGCAGTATCGCCCGGCGTTGCTCGGGTTGTAAGGGAAATAACTATATAAGCATTTTTAGAGAGTTATAGCCAAAAAATAGCAAAAAAAATGCATTAAAAATTGAAAAAAAATTAAGGTAAATTTTTTTTAAATCGTTGACACATCGTAGATATTTTTAGAGAGTTACTTCCCTTATATAAAAGCGAAAAAATGCATTAAAATGGAAAAATATGATGGTAAATTTTTTTTAAATCGTAGACTCATCGTAGACGCGCGCTAATACCCAGAAGGGCTCGATATGAATCACGACTATAAGATACCCGCTTTTGGTTAAACTGCACCGCAAAATGTGGGAGTAATTACGAATGTAAATCGAAGGGGACAGACACACAACTTCACTCTTATATAAAGATGCTTTTTTTTTTCAGTCATAGAGTTAGATTTATGAAGGTCTTCAGTAGAAAATCCTTCGAATTCTGACTCACTGCTTGATATAATGAAATTCGTATCCATTTTTTGTCAGAATTACAAATTTTGAAAACACAATAGGAACAAATTTCGGAAAAAAATCTCCCATAATTCACGGAATTAAAATTACACTTCGATTTTTGTACAAAACTGTATTTGAAGTGTTTACGAAGTATAATACGTGTTTTCACGAATGTATTAAAGAGATTTACTCTGATATTCTCATTTAAATATGAATAGGTAAATTCGGGCGGTTTGGTAACGAAAGGGTTTATATAAGTGTCGTCTGTTTATACATAAACACTGTTTCATAGTTTCAGTTTAGTCTTCCTCAAATCACTGTCGCTAATTTACTCTCTTCCAAGAACATTTTCACTCACTGTTACCTGTTAGCTTCCCATACATTTTACTCATGTATCTATCAGCGTGATAGACAGAAACAAATATTACATTTACTTTCATTTTATTCGTTGCCCACTGTGTGTGTGCGTTTGCGTGTGGTGTAAACCAGACTAAGAAAAGCATTTGACACACACACCAGAATGTGAGTTTTCTGTAAATTTTGCTTAATTGGAGTTTAAATTTTTAAAACTGGACCTGGCATGACGCGATGCATTGTACTCTTAAAACTGCTAGGTAAATTGTAATTGAAGAAATCCTATATTGTAGATTTGTATAACTCCCAAAGGGAGGCAGATAAAATCTGCCTTTTATAATAAGAGATATATATACATATATACATACGCACACATATATATGTATATGTATATATATATATATATATATATATATATATATATATATATATATATACATACATACATACACACACACACGCATATATATACACACATACACACACACATATACATATACATATACGACGGGCTTTCCGTCGACTAGACTCACACAGAAGGCGTTTGTTGGCCCAGGCTTATAGTTCAAAACGCTTGCTCACAGTGCTGCGTAGTGGTACTGAACCCAAACCAGCATGGTTGTAAAGCGAGCTTCTTGACCACCCAGCCATGCCGGTGCCATAGACAATAAAATAAAAATAATTGAATGCTAGCGGCCATTCTGGAGTCTTAATTGACAGTTTAGTATCTTTAACGAACAAAAGCTATGAAGCAGTTGTGATCAAATGTAGGGTTTCTTTCTGATATTGTTCGATATGCTAGAAACAGCAGTCGAGTTTTATTCAAATCACATTCTACACTCTTAAAAAAGCTGTGTAAGACTACAGTGGATAATGTACTCTAAGATGCACGATACCCGAAGGAAAAAAAAGAAGAAAAGTAAAAACTAAAAATGACTATATTGTCGTGTCTGGAACGCTTTTGATCATAGATCTGCTCAGTCAGGTTTGACCTAGGGCTAAGCAACAATGAATGTACAGTAAGGTATGACTGTATTGTGAGAACTGGCTAAGTGAGCTATATACACCTGGGAGAAAGGTAGGTAAGGTATAGGTACCCGAAAGATGACTAGTTGAGCTAACATACCTGAGAAATAGCTAGGTAAACTATATACACCCGAAAGATGGCTAGGTAAGTAACAGATACCCGAGTGATGGCAAGGTAGAACTATATACACCTGTGAGATGGTTAGGTATGCTACACACACCTGAGAGTGGTTAGGTATGTTACACACACCTGAGAGATGGTTAGGTATGTTACACACACCTGAGAGACGAATAGAAAAACTACACTCACCCGAAAAATGACAAGGTAAGCAAAACACACCTTAGAGATGGCTAGGTATGCTACACTCACCTGAGACATGATTTGGTAAGCTAGATACCTGAAAGATGGTTAAGTAAGCTACATACACCTGGAGAATGATTAGGTAAACTATATACACCTGAGAGATGACTAGGTGAGCTCCACTCACACGAAAGATGACTAAGCTACAGAAACTCTAAGAAAATGTAAGGGTGGTAATATTTTCATTAGAATTATTTTATTCCAAAGTCTTCAGAACTCAAAGAAGTTAAAATTGGGAGAAATAAAAAAAGCAATTTTTTCTTGGCATTTCCTACATTCATTATTGTCTTTAACTCGCATTGTTAATTGTTAAGAGGCACACCCTTATATTCGTCCACATATGTATGTGTTCACATACAGGGGTTGGATAAAATAATGGAAACACCTAGCATCATAGCATTATAATTTTGAAATATCTATAAAACCGTCAAAAGCTTTTTTATTTTTTATGTATTTTGATTTATTATTAGTGTTGCTTAATATGTTTTGTTAAAATTGCCGTTTTTTTTTAAATGTCATCAGGAAAAGGTAATTAAACTTCGTTAAAATGACAGGTCTATCGGACTTTCAAAGTGGTCAAATTGTTGATGCTCGTATGGCTGGCGCTAGTGTAACGAAAACAGCCGAAATGCTTGATGTATCAAGAAGTACTGTCTCGAAAGTAATGACAGTCTTTGAGAAAGAGGGAAAAACCTCCTCGTTGAAACAAAACTCCGGAAGAAAACCAAAACTTTCAGATAGGGACCGTCGGAATCTTACGTGAATTGTTAGAAAGTATTACAAAAGTACAGCTCCCAAAATTACTGCAGAGCTTAATGACCACCTCAAGAACCCAGTTTCCATAAAAACTGTTCACTGAGAGTTGCACAAAGCTGGATTTCACAAGAGAGCTGCAACCAGAAAACCACTACTTTCAAAAACAAATGTTGCAACGCGTTTAGAGTAGAGTAAAAACCTACAGAATTGGTCCCTAGAGTAGTGAAAGAATGCTATTTTCTCGGACGAGTCATCCTTTACCTTATTTCCGACCACCGGCCGAGTATACGTGTGGAAACAGCCAAAAGAAGCATTTGACCCAGACTGCCTTCTTCCAACTGTTAAACATGGAGGAGGATCTGTGATAATTTGGTGGGGGCTATATCTTAGAAATCCGCTTGCCCAATGGTTTCCCTGTATGGCAGAATTAATAGTCAAGGCTATTTAAACATTTTATCTGATCAAATTCGTCCACTGGTTTCGGAACTGTTTCCAGAGGGAAATTCAATCTTTCAGGACGATAATGCACCAATTCACACAGCTAAAGTTGTTACTGAATGGCACGAAGAATATTCTAGTGAAGTTGAACATCTTATCTGGCTATCACAGTCCCCAGATCTCAATATTATTGAACGTTTATGGTGCATTTTAGAAAAACAAGTAAGGAGTCGATATCCTCCACCATTATCACTACAAGAACTGGAGACTGTTTTAGCTGAAGAATGGACAAAAATTCCTTTGGAAACAATTCAAACTTTATACGAGACCATACCTCATAGATTTCAAACTGTAATTACTACCAAAGGTGGTCCTAGCCCATATTAAAATAAATTTGTTTGAAATTTTAAGGTGTTTTCATTATTTTGTCCAACCCCTGTATATACTGAACCATACACAACATCAGTCGTTATTTTCTTTTTATGATTCTCTCTCCTACACTGTCACTCATCGCTGTTACACGCAAACACTCGTTCTCACTCGTCCTGTCTCACATTCGCTCATCTATCCAGTCATGAAACCATCACTCATTCACCTAAAGCTCAATCACCCATCTATCTGTCAACACATTTGTTCACGTATGACGCGATAGTTCATTCACTTACAGAGTTACCTCTCTTGGTATGTCGTTATGAAAAATAGCGAAATAAATGTTTCGACCACGAAACCCTGGGTAGCTGT
>NC_042998.1:195920840-195930840 GCF_006345805.1 Octopus sinensis | reverse complement strand
ATACTAGAGGTCGATTCATTCGACTAAAAATTCTCCAAGGCTGTGCCCCAGTGTGGCCGGAGTCCAATGACTGAATAGAGCAGAAGGTGAAAGATAAAATCTATTTGTTTCAACGGGGAACTTGTTTGCCGTGTTAGGATTGTAGCTGGCAGAAAAGTTAGCACGCCGGGCGAAATGCTTAGCGGTATTTCGTCTGCCGTTACGTTCTGAGTTCGAATTCTGCCGAGGTCGACTTTGCCTTTCATCCTTTCGGGATCGATTAAATAAGTACCAGTTACGCATTGGGGTCGATATAATCGACTTAATCTGTTTGTCTGTCCTTGTTTGTCCTCTCTGTGTTTAGCCCCTTGTGGGTAGTCGACCTCTTTATGTTTAGTTAAAAAATAATTAAGAAATCTGTGAGCGAAACTGAAGAGATCCGAAGAAGTAACTCCTTAAAATCACTCAGTTTTATCTACCGCCATTTATTTTCAGGTTAACCTTAACTGAGCAGACATACCACCTAGGCTTTCTAGCCATGGCCATCCAATCTTACTTTTACTCAGATACTGTTTATCTCGGAGAGTATTGCCGAACGTATATTTTTCAACTGTTTCAAACAAAAGGGTATTTCTAGCAATACCAATGTATTAGAATTGGTAAGTGCCGTCGACTGTGGACGTGTTTTAGACCTGGACTACCAAGGAAAGCAAATCCGCCTGTTTTCCGGCAGGAAATCTGACAATTCCATCATATTTCGGCGGGTGTTGTTGTCCCTTAGCGAATGGCTAAATGTAGATATGATATACATTACGGGCTTCTTTCAGTTTCCGTTTACTGACTCCACTCACAAGGCTTCGGCCCGCCTCGGCCTATAATAGAAGACATTTGCCCAAGGTACAACGCAGTAGAATTGAGCCCGGAACCATATGGTTGGGAAGCAAGCTTCTTACCACATAGCCATGCCTGCACCTATAGTAAAGCCTTTCTTGGATTATATGGCAATCATTTCCCTTCCACCCGCTTATAAATGCAAATAGTTATTTAATAGACACAAAGTTAAGGTTCCCTTCAGTTGCAGCCAATTTGAAGTGGGTTGTTTTTTCGGCACAGAAAACCAGTAGTAGTTCCTCGGAATGGCTATAGTCTTTGACTGACTGAAACCAATAACAGAATAATTGAAAAATAATTATCTTTTTGTTGTTTTATTTTTCTGTATTTTCAAAATATTTTGATATTTTCTACATTTTCTGTTGTAAAAGAAAACAGGTGTGGTTGTATTATTTACTAGCAGTATCGCCCAGCGTTGCTCGGGTTTGTTTCGACCCTTTAGAATTGGAATTTTTGAAAAGTGAAAATTTTGCATTATGTAGCTTGTTATTCTCTTTAAGTGAACATTTTTCTGGTTGAAATACACCGAAAAATGACGACACAACAGTCAAAAAATCGTAAAAAATAGGGATTTTCATAGAAAAAAAGCACCTTTTTGATGTAAATAATTTTTGGTGTTAATGTGGTCCAATTTGAATTTTTTCTTCTACGGAAGGAAGAGCAAGCCTTCTTCTGTCATACTCTCAATTTTAGTCAATTTGCGTCCCCGGGGAGATAGTGTTAGTTGAAGGCTACCAAACCTGCCATACACAGACAACTTCAGCTTTATATAGAGAGAGATTACGATGACCAAGGTGGTGATCTGGCCGAATCGTTCAGCACGCCGCACAAAATGCTTAGCGGCATTTCATCCGTCTTTACGTCCTGGGATCAAATGATACCGAGATTAACTTTACCTTTCATACATTCGGGATCGATAAAATATGTACCAGTTGCGCACTGGGGGTCCATATAATCAATTAGCCCCTCCCCCACAAATTTCAGACCTTGTACCTAGAGTAGAAAGGAATATATTTGATTTAATAATAATATGTCGTATATGTAGCAATATTAGTTTCACATTTTGGCACAAGGCCAGCAATTTCGGAGAAGGAGTGAGTCGATAACATAGACCCCAGTGCTCAGCTGGTACTTTAACAACCCCGAAAAGATAAAAGACAAAGTCAACCTTGGCGGTATTTGAACTCAGAAAAAATGCTTAGCATTTAGAGGCGTTTCTTCTGACGTTAAGTCGGGTGAAATACCTATTTCTTTACTACCCACAAGGGGCTAAACACAGAGAGGACAAACAAGGACAGACAAACGGATTGAGTCGATTATATCGACCCCATTGCGTAACTGGTACTTATTATTTAATCGACCCCGAAAGTATGAAAGGCAAAGTCGACCTCGGCGGAATTTGAACTCAGAACGTAACAGCAGACGAAATACCTATTTCTTTATTACCCACAAGGGGCTAAACACAGAGAGGACAAACAAGACAGACAAACGGATTAAGTCGATTATATCGACCCCAGTGCGTAACTGGTACTTATATAATCGACCCCGAAAGGATGAAAGGCAAAGTCGACCTCTGCAGAATTTGAACTCAGAACGTAACGGCAGACGAAATACCTATTTCTTTACTACCCACAAGGGGCTAAACACAGAGAGGACAAACAAGGTCAGACAAACGGATTAAGTCGATTATATCGACCCCAGTGCGTAACTGGTAATTATTTAATCGACCCCGAAAGGATGAAAGGCAAAGTCGACCTCTGCAGAATTTGAACTCAGAACGTAACGGCAGACGAAATACCTATTTCTTTACTACCCACAAGGGGCTAAACACAGAGAGGACAAACAAGGTCAGACAAACGGATTAAGTCGATTATATCGACCCCAGTGCGTAACTGGTAATTATTTAATCGACCCCGAAAGGATGAAAGGCAAAGTCGACCTCGGCGGAATTTGAACTCAGAACGTAGCGGCAGACGAAATACCGCTAAGCATTTCACCCGGCGTGCTAGCGACTCTGCCAGCTCGCTTGGCTTAGTATATATAGTAATATTAAGAATGAAGATACGTGGTCTAGTGATTAAGGTGTTTGGTTCACAATCACAAGTCGAGGGTTCGATCCTTTGACCAGGCAGCTCGTCGTGTCCTCGACGAATCCACTTTACTTCAGGTTGCGTCATTTTATTCAGAAAACGAGTGCCATTCCAGCTATGATTACATCCTCGATATTCAGGAGGGTCAAGGATGGGAAGGAAAAAGAGGTGTCTGTGTCTGCTCGCGACTATGGAAGCACCTAAAGACAATCAGTGAAAATGTGATAGAAATTACCAGGCCATACTCGCTTGCCCGTGACGGTTATACATCAATAATAATAATAATAATAATAATAATAATAATAATAATAATAATAATAATAATAATAATAATAATAATAATAATAATAACAACAATAATAATAATAATAATAATATAATAATAATAAATGCCCTGATGCAGTACTAGGCAGTGGATCTCATGGCTTCTGATCTTAACTGATTGGAAGTGTTATCATGTACATTGTTTTGTCTTGGTATAAAAGATGGGCTACAGTAAATATTCTGCTCAATACCACAGATTTGCTTGTCAGTTGTTTGACCTTAACCAGTTGAACATGTCCCTTAGTGGCTGACGATATGTGCATCTCTGATCACAAGCAGAAGTAGTGTTGAGAGGGATTCTTTGGGGTTTGAATAATTCACCTCTGGAAACATGGGTGGTTCTTTCAACATCCTTAAACAATCTTCATTCAGGGACCTTTTGAGCGGGATGGGTTACTTGACCAGAAGAAAATTCTAACTGGGCCCCACCTGCAAGGTCATGTGCTGTTTATTTTGATATGAGATCACCATGTCGCGCACATATGGTTGTGATGCATGTGCCTGGTGTATCCTTATCAGATGGGTAGTCATGATGGGTATATTGGGCTTCGTATATTTTACCCCAGTGTCACTTTGATGGCATGCACTGCTCTCTCACTCACTCAATAATAATAATAATAATAATAATAATAATAATAATAATAATAATAATAATAATAATAATAATAATAATAAATGCCCTGATGTAATACCAGGCAGTGGCTCTCATGGCTTCTGATCTTAATAATAATAATAATAATAATAATAATAATAATAATAATAATATAATATAATAATAATAATAATATGTGTATTAACCTATATATTTTTCTCTCGAGTATTTAGCTATAAAAAATATAGCAGTTTTGTCTGTCTTCTTTGCTTCTAGATGCAACTCTGAGACACAATTGAAATGAGATGATGGTTAAGAAGCATCTGGAACCGATTACCAACTCTTCAAAGTGCTAAATACCTAACTATTCTCGGTTCTATTTCAGTGACACTTTCTTGTCTTCAGTAGAAAGAATTCTCACAATTGTTACGGAACAACAAAGCTGTCGTATTCTCTTCCACTGCACTTCTTGTCTCCCGACATGCTTATCGACGGTGACGTCATCTACGGTATGACGTCTGCCAACAAGTGGTCAACTATAAAAAACAATAAACGCAGTCAATAACTTTCTTCTGTTCTTACCGATCTCCCCCAATTCTTCAATTTCCCAGAATCCCTAGTCTGGTGGATGCTATTTTTTTTTGAAAATTACTATTTTTAAAATCTCACAACAAGAGATATTCAGCAACAGTACTTTGGAGTAAAGATTCTTTGCCAACATAACATGGCAGTCCTGGTTTAGGATGAATGCTGCTGTAGTTCAGCCCCAGGAGACATCATCTCCAGCTGGATGTATGACATGATCTCTGTCCTTGTATTTTCAAACAAGGGCATCTAGCACCTCCACTCAGCTCAAGACGATATCTGTGTATCACGATTTCCGGGTTATTTCCCTTCATCTGCACAGAATAATTGTTCCCGTTTGAAATATATAGTTTTCAAAGTGACAACTAGTCACTGATCTATAAATTAGAAAATTACTTTTTTAAGTCTCACAACGAGAGATATTCAACAACGGTATCTTGGAGTAAAGATTGTTTGCCAACATGGCATTCCTGGTTTAGGACAAATGTTGCTGTAATGTTGCCCCAAGAGACATCGTCTCCAGTTGGCTATATGACACAATCTGTGTCCTTATATTTTCGAACAAGGGAATCTAGCACCCCCACTCAGCTCAAAACAATATCTGTGTTACGCGATTTCTGGGTTATTTCCCTTCATCAGCACGTTGTGCGATTTTAAAAATAGTAATTTTCTAATTTATAAATCAGTGACTAGTTCTCACTTTGTAAACTATATATTTCGAACGGGAATTTGGCAGCGCCACCTCTAGTCGAACAATTATTCTGTCATGTCTGTGAATATATTCCTTCTTAGCCAGGACTGGGCAGCCAGAGACAATATGATTTATTGTTTCTTCTCTATTACCACATATTCTGCAGTTACTTGTTATGTTTCTTTTCATTACATGTTTTTGGTAATTTCTGGTGGGGAGGCTTTGGACTTGTGCTGCAATTAAAAATCCTTCAGTCTCTGCTTTGAGTCTTGAGTGTCTCAGCCATCGTTGGGATTTTGCTTTGTCTATTTCTTTTCTGTTTAGCTTAATCCGATATTTGCCATGAAGGGGCTTTTCTTGCCATTGTTTCATCTTGATCCATTGCTGTTCCAGTTTTTGTTTGGATTTCATTTGTTTTACAGTTTTTGTTGTTTCTTCCTTTTCTCCATAGTTCTTGAGTACTATGACTCCTTTTTTGTATTTGTCAGCTTCCTTAAAGACTGAAAACAGTTTTTTGTTTTGTTCGTGTTTTGTGGTTATTTGTATTAGTTTTCCATGCTTCTGAAGTAGGTATCTCTGTAGTCCTGTCGTTGTTATGTTGTAGTAGTTTTCTAGCTGTATAAGGCTTCTATCACCTTCGATACCTTTCTATGTCAGATTTTCGGTGGTGCACCCTAAATCCTGTGATTAATTTTCTTGTTTTCCTGTCTATTTTGATTAGTTCATTTAGAGTCCACTTAAGAATATTGTAGCTGTAACTTATTACTGAAACGGCTAAAGTATTAATACCTATTATCTTGTTTTTCGCTTTGATCTCTGTTTTCAGTATTAATCTAACTCGTCTATAGTATTCTTTTTTTACTTTCTCTTTCATTTGTGTGTGTTGTATCGTATCTAGTTCATTGATTCCTAAGTATTTGTGTGTCTGGCTTTGGTCTAATTCTCTTATTTCATTGGCTTTATCTACTTTGATGTTGCTTCTCTTAACTAGTTTTCCTCTTTTCAAGGTTGCTTTGGCACAGTTTTCTAAGTCAAATTTCATGTTTATTTCTTTGGTAAATCCATGAACTGTCTGTAGTAATGTTTCCAGCTGTTTATCATTTGTAGCGTACAGTTTTAGATCATCCATATACAAGAGATAGCTGATTATTTTGCTGCAAGTGCTCCACCCTTATTGCAGCCCCTATTTGTTCCACGTACTTCTCGAGATTTTTGCTCACTGTTCTCAGGGCTCCGACAATTATTGGTACTACTGCTACCTTTTTCATCGACCACAACTGCTTAACTTCCCAAGCTAACCTCTCATATCACTCGACTTTTCTTTCTTCCTTATCGCATTCCTTGTCAACTGGGCATGCTATATTATTATTATTATTATTATTATCATTATTATTATTGCGTGAGAGAGCAGTGCATGCCATCAAAGTGACACTGGGGTAAAAATATACAAAGCCCAGTATACCCATCATGACTACTCGTCTGATAAGGGTACACTAGGCACATGCATCACAACCATAAGTGCGCGATCAAGATAAACAGCGCATGACCTTGCAGGTGGGGCACAGTTAGAATTTTCTTCTGGTCGAGTAACCCAGCCTGCTCAAAAGGTCCCTGAATAAGGGTTGTTTAAGGACGTTGAACAAAACACCCATGTTTCCAGAGGTGAATTATTCAAACCCCAATGAATCCCTCTCAACACATGGCTATGATGCTCCCCCATTACTTCTGCTCGTGATCAGAGATACACATAATGTCAGCCACTAAGGGACATGCTCAACTGGTTAAGGTCAAATAACTGACAAGCAAATCTGTGGTATGAGCAGAATATTTGCTGTAGCCCATTTTATATACCAAGATAAAACATTGTACATGATAACACTTCCAATCAGTTAAGACAAGAAGCCATGAGAGCCGCTGCCTGGTACTGCATCAGGGCATTTATTATTATTATGATTATTATTATTATTATTATTATTATTATTATTATTATTATTATTATTATTATTAAGTCATTTTTCATTCTGAATATTTTACTCGAGATGCAGCACGGAATTTTGTCAGTGAAGAGGTCGCTTTGTTTTGCAAAACTTTGAAATGTTTGAAGTCGAAAAGCGTCTGATGCTTTGCCATTTTAACCATTTCCAATCTCAAGCAGTGCCAAGACTTTCTGTGTCCATTATTCTCGTAATTCTTAATCAATGGCCATCAGACATTCGGAGTATCATGTACTTTCTAGCTTTTATCTTTTACTTGTTTCAGTAATTTGACTGCGGCCATGCTAGGGCATGACTCCTTTGAGAGTGAATCGACTACAGGACTTTTTTTTTAAAGTTTGCTACTTATTCTACCGGTCTATACTGGACCGCTAAATTACGGGACGTAAACACACCAACACCGGTTGTCAAGCGTTGCCGGGGGACAAATACAGACACAAAAAGAGGGAGACACACACACACACACACACGCACGCATACACACACGCACGCACGCACTCACGCACACACACACACACACACATACATGACAAGCTTTCAGTTTCCGTCTACCAATTCCACTCACAAAGCCTTGATGGGTCCGAGGCTATAGAAGAAGACACTTGCCCAAGGCACCATGCAGTGGGACTGAACCCGGAGCCATGTGGTTGGAAGCAAACTTCTAACCACACAGCCACGCCCGCGCCGTATGTCGATAAAAGAGAGAGAGAGAGAGAGAGAGAGTAAGCATAATTCAGACTAAATGGTCTCTTTCTGTTGTGTTTATTTTCAGATTTTAAAAAATTCACTTCAGGTTAAAAAATATCTTCAGGATAAACTAACTCCAACGGAAATTGTTGAAACCTTTGTTGGAGCAAAACGTTTTGTTTGCGTAAACTGAGATCAACTATACAACACTATTCCCTCTCCTTTACGTAATGTTTACAGACAGAACAAGGGCGATAAGTGATGTCTGCTTGAATATGTCTTCAAGGATAAAAAAACGTCCAGAATTTTCTTTTTTGTTTATGTCGTCCATCTTGATGTCAGTGAAACAAATTTCGTTTTGGGATTTGGTTTGCAAGATTCTTTATATGATTTCGTGTGTTGAAGCATATTCTGTTGTGTCTGGGGAGAGTAATTTTTTTGTGTCTTATAGTGTAACACACTCACCGGTAAAATTTCCACTTTTTTTCTTTGAAAAGGTTGCAAGACGCAACGAAAATTTTAGGAAAATAAAAATAAGAAAATAAGTGGAAATTTGTGTGTTACACTATATAAGGCACAAAAAGAAAATGACTCTCCCCAGACACAACAGTGAAACAAATATTATTTCAGAAAGAAAAATATTTGCTGTCTGGAGATCAGAAACTAAGATTGCATCCGTCATTAAATGGAACGAAAAACAGGTTATTTTCTTTTTGAATCCCAATGAGTTTTCGGCAACAATGGCGAATTTCCAATAGTTTCTGTGAATATGATTCTACGGAGGAAGTCTTGTTCGGTGACTGATTGACGTTTAGTTAAACCAGGGGTGAAAAGAGTGTGTTATTGATAGAAAATCAATCGATTTCTGCTCTTTTCAAACCTACTAGGTTAGAAAATGGTCTGGAAGAATAGAACCCAAGAATTTTTTAACTGACCACGACATTGAAAACGGAAATCAAGATAAGAAAACCGCGTGGCCATCATATTCAGATGTTGTCCCATTTGAATACAATGGCAACGTGACACCATGTTTCGTGGTACTTGAGGAGGAAATATTTTCTGGTCCAAGGATTTCGTGAATAAAATCCACGAAGGAGTGGCTGTGTGGTAAGTAGCTTGCTAACTAACCACATGGTTCCGGGTTCAGTCCCACTGCGTGGCATCTTGGGCAAGTGTCTTCTGCTATAGCCCCGGGCCGACCAAAGCCTTTTGAGTGGATTTGGTAGACGGAAACTGAAAGAAGCCTGTCGCATATATGTATATATATATGTATGTGTGTGTGTATGTGTTTGTGTGTCTGTGTTTGTCCCCCTAGCATTGCTTGACAACCGATGCTGGTGTGTTTACGTCCCCGTAACTTAGCGGTTCGGCAAACGAGACCGATAGAATAAGTACTGGGCTTACAAAGAATAAGTCCCGGGGTCGATTTGCTCGACTAAAGGCGGTGCTGCAGCAAGGCTGCAGTCAAATGACTGAAACAAGTAATAGAAGAGATTTAATCTCCTCTTTTGTTGGAAACCCTATCAAAAGGGGAGATAAGTGTCTCATGGTGCAGAAAACAGGATAAAATGACTCGTTTAATAACTTAATGGTAGTGTCTAGAATTCTTGAATATGTTTGA
Source organism: Octopus sinensis (assembly GCF_006345805.1). NCBI lineage: Eukaryota > Metazoa > Mollusca > Cephalopoda > Octopoda > Octopodidae > Octopus > Octopus sinensis. Next base: position 195,921,386 of record NC_042998.1, on the reverse strand, counting down.
ACGATGAAGATGAAGTCTGCGTTTATAGAGATGAAAGATTCCTCACATTGCAGATCTGCAGAATAAGCTAATGATGATAATTAACTGAACAATGTTAATGAGCAATTTCAAACACACACGGTGATTAATTGTTTTTCCCTTTGGTCGTATGGCATGTAGACGTCACAGGAAAAACGTAAGCCATACTATTTAGCATTCAATGGATACGGATCCATAAACTACTTTTCGATGACACGGATCAATGACGATACAATATGCGACCCGATGTAGCTAACAGGTCGATTTTAGTCTGAGAAAATTAAACTGTATCGTCCTACTGAGAAGGGTGGGAAGAGAATATATCACCTGTTGTCTCTGGTTGTGGCTTATTCCAGAATATTTACAGGTATGGTAAGAACTGTCAGTCTGTCTGTCTGTATGTCTGTCTGTCTGTCTGTCTGTCTGTCTGTCTGTCTGTCTGCATCTATCTATCTATCTATCTATCTATCTATCTATCTATCTATCTATCTATTTATCTATCTATCTGTCTGTCTGTCTGTGGTAGAT
>NC_042998.1:195823340-195903340 GCF_006345805.1 Octopus sinensis | reverse complement strand
TAATAATATTAATAATAATAATAATAATAATAATAATAATAATAATAATAATAATAATAATAATAATGCCCTGATGCAGTACCAGGCGGTGGCTCTCATGGCTTCTGATCTTAACTGATTGGAAGTGTTATCATGTACATTGTTTTGTCTTGGTATAAAAGATGGGCTACAGCAAATATTCTGCTCAGTACCACAGATTTGCTTGTCAGTTGTTTGACCTTAACCAGTTGAGCATGTCCCTTAGTGGCTGACGATATGTGCATCTCTGATCACGAGCAGAAGTTGTTGGGGAGCATCATAGCCATGTGTTGAGAGGGGTTCTTAGAGGTTTGGATAATTCCCCTTTGGAAATATGGGTGGTTTGTTCAACATCCTTAACAATCCTTATTCAGGGACCGTTTGAGCGGGATGGGCTACTCAACCTGAAGAAAGTTCTAACTGGGACCCCACCTGCAAGGTCATGTGCTGTTTGTCTTGATATGAGATCACCATGTCGTGCACATATGGTTGTGATGCATGTGCCTGGTGTACCCTTATCAGACGGGTAGTCATGATGGATATACTGGGCTTCGTATATTTTACCCCAGTGTCACTTTGATGGCATGCACTGCTCTCTCACTCAATAATAATAATAATAATAATAATAATAAAAATAATGCCCTGATGCAGTACCAGGCAATGGCTCTCATGGCTTCTGATCTTAACTGATTGGAAGTGTTATCATGTACATTGTTTTGTCTTGGTATAAAAGATGGACTACAGCAAATATTCTGCTCAATACCACAGATTTGCTTGTCGGTTGTTTGACCTTAACCAGTTGAGCATGTCCCTTAGTGGCTGACGATAAGTGCATCTCTGATCACGAGCAGAAGTAGTGGGGGAGCATCATAGCCATATGTTGAGAGGAATTCTTTGGGGTTTGAATAATTCACCTCTGGAAACATGGGTGGTTTGTTCAACATCCTTAAACAACCCTTATTCAGGGACCTTTTGAGCGGGATGGGCTACTCGACCAGAAGAAAATTCTAACTGGGACCCCACCTGGAAGGTTATGCGCTGTTTATCTTGATATGAGATCACCATGTCACGCACATATGGTTGTGATGTATGTGCCTAGTGTACCCTTATCAGACGGGTAGACATGATGGGTATACTGGGCTTCGTATATTTGTACCCCAGTCTCACTTTGATGGCATGCACAGCTCACCCACTCAACAACAACAACAACGACGACCACGACGAAAAATCCCTTAGGAATGAGAACCGAGGTTCGAAATTTCCCCAAGACACCTGATGAAGGCTGTCACTAATTTAGGAGTGTTTTGACGGATTTCTTAATAGGAAGTGAACTTAACTAAATCTACTACTTTAAAATATGGAATTTTTAAAACATGAAATGGCTATAGGGGTCCTTCCAAATAAAATAAGAATCAAAGGGGTCCATAGGCTAAAAAAGGGTTGAGAACTACTGGTCTTAATGAGACATTTTAAGATTAGCTATAAAAGTGTAACATGAAATTCTGTACAGTTTATCACTAAACCTAAATTATTTACTACAACATGTTATTCAAGAAAGTAGGTCATTTAAAGGATTGGAACTGGGTCACACCAAATGCAGGTTCTATGTTGCTAGTTCTTCAACAAAAGAGATATTGTAGCTCAGGGTCAGCTGATTAAGGAAGTGTTTAAGAATATGTGTGTGTGCACATATTTGTTTATGTGCGAAAAAGATTTTCTTTAACCCTTCCGTTACTGCATTTCTGTTGTAATTGCTCTGTGTGTCTTTCAATTAATTTTAAATATAACAAAGAATTTAGTAAAATAACTTAGTTATCATTAAGCTAGTGTTAGGAACATAAATTGTGACTAAGGTTTGGTGGAAGATTTTAATTCAAAACTTATGAAAACAAGACATTTGTACTACAGATCCAGAGCCGGTTTCAGCCTGGTTGGTATCAAAAGGGTTAAGAATTGTTTCTCTTTTATATATTTTAACCCTTTTGTTACTGTATTTCTATTGAGATGCTCTGTGTTTCTTTCAATTACTTTAAATATAACAAAGAATTTAGTAAAATAACTTCGTTATCATTAAGCTAGTGTTAGGAACATAAACTGTGACTAAGGTTTGGTGGAAGATTTTAATTCAAAACTTATGTAAACAAGATATTTGTACTGAGAGCCAGAACTGGTTTCATCCGAAATGCACATGCGTGTGTCTGTGTGTCTGTGTTTGAGGACGTAACTAGAACCAAGGAACTTTGATTTCGAGTTCAAACAATAAACCACCTCTCATGTTGTGGGGGAAATACAGACACACAGACACGCACATATATAAATACAACGGGCTTCTTTTAGTTTCTGTCAACCAAATCCACTGACAAGGCTTTGGTTGATGCAAGGCTTTCGTAGAAGACACTTGTCCAAGGTGCCACACAGTGGGACTGAACCCGGAGCCACGTGGTTGGGGAAGCAAGCTTCTTACCACACAGCCACGCCTGCCTCCATAATTGAGGAAGCACTCCGTCGGTCACGACGATGAGGGTTCCGGTTGATCCGAATCAACGGAACAGCCTGCTCGTGAAATTAACGTGGCTGAGCACTCCACAGACACGTGTACCCTTAACATAGTTCTCGGGGATATTCAGCGTGACACAGAGAGTGACAAGGCCAGCCCTTTGAAATACAGGTACAACAGAAACAGGAAGTAAGAGTGAGAGAAAGTTGTGGTGAAAGAGTACAGCAGGGATCACCACCATCCCCTGCCGGAGCCTCGTGGAGCTTTTAGGTGTTTTCGCTCAATAAACACTCACAACGCCTGGTCTGGGAATCGAAACCGCGATCCTGCGACCGCGAGTCCGCTGCCCTAACCACTGGGCTATTGCGCCTCCACAACCTCCATAATTAACGAGTGTTAGTAAATGGAGAATAATGTAGCACCACCTTAGAAGAACAACGAATATCTAAAACAAGGTAACAATAAAATGTCTGTAAGTGTGGGAGGCGGGAGGGGGGAGGGATGAGCAAGATGGAACCGATTAAAGGAGAAAAGGCTGTCGAACAGTTTGGTGGATGTGTGTAGGGGGATGGTGGGGGAGTGGGGGTGAGAATGCCATTCCTTTCTCCAAGATGTTATAACAACATTTTAAAGAAGCAGTGGAACCTCCTAAAAACAGAAGCAGAAAGAATTCCAGTCGCTTTTGCATTTATTAGAAATGGTTGCCATCTGGTTTAGTCGTTTCCATGATATGTCTTGGAGGGGTTTTGTTTTTTCTTTCTGCTAAATGTTCCAGTTGTAGAATGAGACCAGCAACAGCAACCTCTTGAGATCTTCATCAAGTTTGTGCCCCCAATTGCGCCCCCCCCCCATCCCCTTGCCGTGAAATGAATTGTTTTGCTCAAGAACACAACGCATCGCCTGGTTGGGGAATCGAACCCACGATCTTGCGGTCGTGAATGCAACGCCCTAACCATTATATAATGGTATATGAATGTCTGGGCGTAGAAAATTATTGATTGCGTGATGAGAACAAGGGAGAGAACTCTCGTTAAAAACTTCTTTTTTTTTTTCTTTTTACTTGTTTCAGTCATTTTGACTGCGGCCATGCTGGAGCACCGCCTTTAGTCGAGCAACTCGACCCCGGGACTTATTCTTTGTAAGCCCAGTACTTATTCTATCGTTCTCTTTTGCCGAACCGCTAAGTGACGGGGACGTAAACACACCAGCATCGGTTGTCAAGCAATGCTAGGGGGACAAACACAGACACTTATATATATATGTACATATATACGACAGGCTTCTTTCAGTTTCCGTCTACCAAATCCACTCACAAGGCATTGGTTGGCCCGAGGCTATAGCAGAAGACACTTGCCCAAGGTGCCACGCAGTGGGACTGAACCCGGAACCATGTGGTTGGTAGACAAGCTACTTACCACACAGCCACTCCTGCGCCTGTTGTAAGAAAAGAAAACAGAGTAATTTAACATAACGATAAACGTCGCCCTTTTCAAGCCTAGCCAGGCTCATGGACCCGGTTTCCCGGTTTCTGTGGCGTATGTGTTCCTCCCAGCTGGACGAGACGCCAGTCCATCACAGCGTTACTCAAGAAACAGGAAGAGACAGTGAGAGAAAGCTGTGGTGAAAGAGTATAACAGGGGCCACCACCACTCCCCGCCGGAGCATCGTGAAGCTTTTAGATGTTTTCGCTCAATAAACACACACAACGCTCGGTGTGGGAATCGAAACCGCGATCCTCCGACCGCGAGTCCGCTCCCCTAACCACTGGGCCATTGCGCCTCCACCATTTAACATAAATAATAATAATAATAATAATAATAATAATAATGATGATGATGATGATGATGATGATGATGATGATGATGATGACGATGATGATGATGATGATGATGATGATGATGATGATGATGATGATGATGACGATGATAATTCTTACTGGAAAAAAAAACCAAGATTTTGTAAATGAGATGAGAAGAAATGTCTGCAAGAAATAACAGTCAAACGCACATAGTCCTCGTTTGTTAGGAAAACAAAACTGATGGTAATGCTGTCGCTAACGTTCGGGTTTCTTCTTATGGTGTTTTTTTCATATATTTATTTATCGACAGATTTGTTTCTGTTTCAGGTGGTTTAATTATCTGGTTTAATTAATGGACGTCTGTGTTGCTTCGTCTTAAAAACAAATCTTTTTTTTTTCTATAACGGGAATAATCTTTGAACACAAATTTAAATACAACCTAAATGGGCGATTTCTTCTTCTTCTTCTTCTTCTTCTTCTTCTTCTTCTTCTTCTTCTCTTCTTCCTTCTCTCTTTTCCTCTTCTTTTCCTTCTTCTTCTTCTTCTTTCTTCTTCTTCTTCTTCTTCTTCTCTTCTCTTTCTTCTTCTTCCTCTTTCCTTCTCTTCTCCTTCCTTCTCCTTTCTTCTCCTCTTCTTCTTCTTCTTCCTTCTTCTTCTTCTCCTTCTTCTTTCCTCTTCTTCTTCCCCTTCTTTCTTCTCCTCCCTTCTTCTTCCTCTTCTCCTTCTTCTTCTCCTTCATCTCCTTCTTCTTCTTCTTCTTCTCTTCTTTCTTCTCCTTCTTCTTCTCCTCTTCTTTTCCCCTTCTTCTTCTTCTCCTCCTTCTTCTTCCTCTTTCTCCTTCTTCCTTCTTCTTCTTTCTCTTCTTCTTCTTCCTCTTCCTCTTCCTCTTCTTCTCCTCCTCTTCTTCTCCTCCTTCTTCTTCTTCTTCTTCTTCTTCTTCTTCTTCTCCTTCTTCTCCTTCTTCCTCTTCTTCTCCTTCTTCTTCTTCTTCCTCTTCTTCCTCTTCTTCCTCTTCTTATTCTCTTCTTCTTCTTCTTCTTCTTCTTCTTCTTCTTCTTCTCATTCTCACAAAGTGCTTCCAATCTGTAACATATATTGTAATAAGTCTTTTTTCATATGCAATTACTTTCACATATGTATTTTTCTTTTAATAAGAAATGTCTTCTTTTTCACGATGCTACCAGAATAAACTTCAATTAATTCGTCCACGAGAAATCGCTAATGATGGCAATTTATGCATTTTCGCATTCGTTTCGCTTATTCGGGCTACTCTCTTTTACTCTTTACTCTTTTACTTGTTTCAGTCATTTGACTGCGGCCATGCTGGAGCACCACCTTCAGTCGAGCAAATCATCCCCGGGACTTATTCTTTGTAAGCCCAGTACTTATTCTATCGGCCTCTTTTGCCGAACCGCTAAGTGACGGGGACGTAAACACACCAGCATCGATTGTCAAGCAATGCTAGGGGGACAAACACACACACACAAACACATACATATATATATACATATATACGACAGGCTTCTTTCAGTTTCCGTCTACCAAATCCACTCACAAGGCATTGGTCGGCCCGGGGCTATAGCAGAAGACACTTGCCCAAGATGCCACGCAGTGGGACTGAACCCGGAACCATGTGGTTGGTTAGCAAGCTACTTACCAAACAGCCACTCCTGTGCCAAATCTTTTTTTTTTTATTATAATTTTTCTGGATTGTTTTCGTTTCGTATCAGCCCGGCTGTTATTTGTACCCAACATCACCAGCAAATGATATTCCGTGTCAATAACAGACAAAAAGAAACTTCCTCATATTTCATCAAAACATAGGAAAAAAATTTCTGAAGTTGGCAGCAAGAGTTGTTCCCCTTGCGCTTTAAATCTTTTTTTTTCTTTTTGTTTCAAGTATTTTTAATCACCCCCCACCCAAGGATTTAAGGGGAAGCGATGTTGCCTCTGTAGGTCAAGGTGTGTGGTTTAGTGATTTGGACTATTCTGCTCACGACTGTAAGGTCGTCGGTTCTATTCTCGGCATCGCGTTGCGTCCTTGAGCAAGACACTTTATCCCCTATCACTCAACTTCATTCTGGTTGACTCAGGGATTTAATATCGTGAAAAAAAAAAAAATAAATAAAGAGCCATTAGGCGCAGGAGTGGCTGTGTGGTAAGTAGCTTGCTAACCAACCACATGGTTCCGAGTTCAGTCCTACTGCGTGGCACCTTGGGCAAGTGTCTTCTGCTATAGCCCCGGGCCAACCAATGCCTTGTGAGTGGATTTGGTAGACGGAAACTGAAAGAAGCCCGTCGTATATATACGTGTTTGTGTGTGTGTGTTTGTCCCCCTCGCATTGCTTGACAACCGATGCTGGTGTGTTTACGTCCCCGTCACTTAGCGGTTCGGCAAAAGAGACCGATAGAATAAGTACTGGGTTTACAAAGAATAAGTCCCGGGGTCGATTTGCTCAACTAAAGGCGGTGCTCCTGCATGGCCGCAGTCAAATGACTGAAACAAGTAAAAGAGTAAAAGTGTAAAGAGTAAAGAGAGCCATATGCAAGGGGAACAACTCGTATTGTTAAATGCAGTAGACGAATGAGTGTATGTCATCTATTGATGTCAGTTAGAAGCTAGTAAGGATTAGCTGGTAGTAGGCAGAGTTAGCTGGAGACTAGCGGTTGCACAGCCCTACTCAAGGGCGACCCAAAGATAAAACCGAATCCTCCAAACGTACCCCATCATAAAAAGTAAACGGCAACCAAAATCCTTAAAAAAGATTTTAACCCAGGCTAAACTGCACCCAATAACAACCACAAAATCAACAGTTAAAAAATGTGGAAAGCCCAACTGCGGAATCTGTGTCATCTTAGTAGAAGGTTCGAAATACACATTAGAACAAGGCCATCGTTTTACCATCAGAACAAACTTCACCTGTGCATCGGAAAGCTTAATTTATGTGTTAACATGCGCAGGGTGCAATAGGCAATATATTGGCCATACAAAAAACAGCCTACGAAAAAGGATGGCAGTTCATAAATCCCAAATTAGGAATCCTGAATACTGGAAAATATCTGTCAGCGGTTACATAGACAGATGTGCTTCAAATAAAAATCCCAAATTCACAACTTTCCCACTTTACCAATTCAGTAACAACGTAACTTTCACTCAACGTCATAACAAAGAACTCCATTTCATTAGAAAATTCGGACCAAGTCTAAACACCCTGGGCCAGGAACATTAAAACCATATATTGGTTTTCCGAAAAGAAACATGGAATTCTACAACTCCAACTACCACTACCACCACGATCACTACTGCTACTACTACTACTACTACTATAGCCAATGAACTACTGCTACAACTCCAACCACCATGGTCACTACTACTACGACCAACAGTTTCTTCCACTGCTGCTGCTGCTACTACTACAGCCAATGAACTGCTGCTACAACTCCGACCACCACCACGTCACTACTACTACTACTACTACTGCGACTAACGGTTTCTGCTGCTACTACTACTATTACGGCCAACGATCGTTTCCACGATTACAGCCAACGAATCTAGTCAACGCACAAGACAGCCATTATGCTCTCCCCACACAAAAAACCACTAAGTGGATTCTGTTAAGACTTGTAAGAAACAATTATGAACTTTTTTATTACACTTAACTTTTAAAAATATTTTTGATAAGGTTCGTTTTTTCAAGAAGAACCAAAACATGTAAAAATCTCTAAGAAAATTAAAATCTCTCTTTAATAGTGGCGTTTTCAAAACGTCTTTTTATAAATATATATATATATATATATATATATATATATATATATATATATATATATAATTAATTAAGAGTAGAAATTGATATTAGTCAATTAAAACCAGTGGTCTCTAGCATATTAAATATATATATAAATATATATATATATATATATATATATGTATATATATATAATATATATATATTCCGTGCAGGTGGCATGGAAAAGCACCAACCGATCATGTCGTCACCAGCCTCCCACTACACTCATGGAGTGGTTGGTATTATGAAGGGCATCCAGCTGTAGAAACACTGCCAGATCAGAGTGGAGCCTGGTGCAGCCTCCTGGCTTCCCAGACCCCAGTTGAGTCGTCCAACTCATGCTAGCATAGAAAACAGACGTTAAACAGTGATGATGATGATGATGATATATATACATACATATGTTTATATATTCGTTTTTGTAAAACCCTTTAAGGCAGCACTACAGCATGGCTGTTGTCCATTTGCGTAGCTAGAAAGTGCGCCACCCAGATCAGACCTTGAGCTTTTTGCTCCCCTATACATGCTTCTGTTGCAGGCTCAAAAGTGCTGCTTCCCCATAAAAGCATCACCTGGCATGGATTGGCCCCTTGCACTGCCCAGCTACACTGTTTTGGATTCCTCTTCACGTTTATGGGATGGGAGTACTCTTCCCTCAAAACTGCTGGCCTTGTTCCTGAATCAGAAACCAGGGCAGTGGCGTAGTTAGGGTGTGTGCCGCCTGAGGCAACCCTTGAGTGTGCCACCTCTATATACAAGCTTATATTCCAGACCCAAAAGTCCCACCCTGGGTAGACTGCTCTCTATTCCTCCTCCCCAGCCCCACAATTGAATCAATCCAATTGATGTAACCTGAAAATTTTAAACTGTAAATGAAGGGGAAAATGGCCCCAAAAATATTTGACAAATATTTTTATAGTCGTGTTTTCAATAACATTTTTTACTTGACATTGGCATCAGCCACATTGCCTCCGTGTGTGTGCGTGCATATATATATATATAGTAGATGAAACCTTAGCGACCGAAGAAGGGGTTTTTTCTTTGTGTTAATTGTCCTGTACTCCATTTTTTGTTGTTTTTAAAAAAATGTCCAGTTCCTTTGGTTTGTGTCTATGTTTTCGTTTCTCATTGTGTTCGACGTCTTTTTGGTGTTCTGTACTCATATATGCGTGTATATGTACATGTAGAGGTAGGTACGTACATATATGTTTATATATATGCATATGTTTTATTTTATTTATTAATATACTAGCAGTATCGCCCGGCGTTGCTCAGGTTTGTAAGGGAAATAACTATAAAGCATTTTTAGAGAGTTATAGCCAAAAAATAGCAAAAAAATGGAAAAAAATGATGTAAAGTTTTTTGAGAGAAAAAGGTGGAGTTGCGTCCCCTAGACAGTTTGCGGTTTGTGTTTCTGATTCTCGACCCCATGTCGAATTTATCGATTTTTTTCAGAACTGGGGGAACTTTCAAAAATTTCGCTACGTTAGTTTTGAATTATGACATGGGGCTATGTGTGTGTCAAGTTTCATCAGAATCGGTTGAAAGCCGTGGTCAGGGTGAAGGTACAAGCAAACAGACACACAGAAAAACGCACAGACAAACTGCCGTTTATATAGAGATAATATATATATATATATATATATACAAGATAAGAAAATGGAGAAATATATTTATATTTATATTTACTTATATTTATATTCTCTTTTTTATATATATTCTACTTATTATACAACATTACTCTTTTATGTACACTTTTTTATGTACATTCCTTTATGTACACTGATTTGTTCTGCTTTTTTATGTTTAACCCGACAGTCTCTTATGTGGTGGTTTAATAAATTATGTGATTGAGTATTATCTGGTAATTGATATTTGATTTAGATGTATTTCTCCATTTTCTTATCTTGTATTAGTAATTGTGGTAATCATTTTACCTTTGCCCATATAATACAGTAAATGAATTGATTGCATCGCAATCCTTAACATTTATGTATTAACCTGTGGGTACTTCACTAGCAGTATATTGGATATACGTTATCCCATAGAGGGTTGCATTTACAACCCCTATCTCAATTTGTATATATATTATATATATAATATATATATATTATATTGTATATTATATATATTATATATATATATATATATATATATATATATATATTATATATATATATATATATATATATTGTATATATATATATATGTATATATCATCGTCATCGTTTAATGTCTACTTTCCATGTTGACATGGGTTGGACGGTTTGACTGAGGACTGGTGAGCCAGAAGGCTGCACCAGGCTCCAATCTGATGACAAAGTTTCTACAGCTGGATGCCCTTCCTAACGCCAACCACTCCAAGAGTGTAGTGGGTGCTTTTTACGTGCCACCAGCACAGGGGCCAGTCAGGCAGCCCTGGCAATGACCACACTCGAATGGTGCTTTTTACATGCCACTGGCACAGGGGCCAGTCAGCAGCCCTGACAACGATCACACTCAAATGGTGCTTTAAATGTGCCATTGGCACAGGTGCCAATCAGGTGGTACTGTCATCGGCCATGACAATGATTTCGCTTGCCTCAACAGGTCTTTGCAAGCATAGTTTAATAGTTTATTGTCCAATGATTGAAGGGTACTCATACATATATACATACATATACACACATATACATGCACCCACATCTGTGAGTGTGTATGTATGTATGTATGTATGTATATGTATATATATATATATATATCACGTGATCACTTGACCGACCAGGGTATCAGACGTTGTTACACATCGCTGGTCACAATGCGCTTTGCATTGTTTTAGCCTTCAAATGACGCCACCCCACTGGCTAAGCGAGCAGGCCATATATATATATATTTATATACACACACATACACAATTTCTAATAATATTTGATTATAAAAATATGGGATTTTTAAAACATGAAATGGCTATAGGGGTCCTTCCAAATAAAATAAGAATCAAAGGGGTCCATAGGCTAAAAAAGGGTTGAGAACTACTGGTCTTAATGAGACATTTTAAGATTAGCTATAAAAGTGTAACATGAAATTCTGTACAGTTTATCTCTAAACCTAAATTATTTACTACAACATGTTATTCAAGAAAGTAGGTCATTTAAAGGATTAGAATTGGGTCACACCAAATGCAGGTTCTATGTTGCTAGTTCTTCAACAAAAGAGATATTGTAGCTCAGGGTCAGCTGATTAAGGAAGTGTTTAAGAATATGTGTGTGTGTGTTCATATTTGTTTATGTGCGAAAAAGATTTTCTTTAACCCTTTCCTAACTGCATTTCTGCTGAGATTGCTCTGTTTCTTCCAATTACTTTAAATCATCATCATCATCGTTTAACGTCCGTTTTCCATGCTAGCATGGGTTGGACGGTTCAACTGGGGTCTGGGAAGCCAGAAGGCTGCACCAGACCCAGTCTGATCTGGCAATGTTTCTACGGCTGGATGCCTTCCTAACGCCAACCACTCCGTGAGTGTAGTGGGTGCTTTCTATGTGCCACCGGCACGGGGGCCAGGCAAGGCTGGCAATGGCCACGAACGTATGGTGCTTTTTACATGCCACTGGCACAAGGCCAGTCAGGGTGGTGCTGGCAACGGCCACATTCGAATGGTTCTCTTATAAATATAACAAAGAATTTAGTAAAATAACTTAGTTATCATTAAAGCTAGCGTTAGCAACATAAATTGTGACTAAGGTTTGGTAGAAAATTTTAATTCAAAACTTATGAAAACAAGACATTTGTACTACAGATCCAGAGCCGGTTTCAGCCTGGTTGGTATCAAAAGAGTTAAGAATTGTTTCTCTATTATATATTTTAACCCTTTCGTTACTGTATTTCTGTTGAGATGCTCTGTGTTTCTTTCAATTACTTTAAATATAACAAAGAATTTAGTAAAATAACTTAGTTATCATTAAGCTAGTGTTGGGAACATAAACTGTGACTAAGGTTTGGTGGAAGATTTTAATTCAAAACTTATGAAAAACAAGACATTTGTACTGAGAGCCAGAACTGGTTTCAGCCGGGTTGCTATCAAAAGGGTTAACTAATGAATTTAACAAGTGGAGTTTGTTAATGAGTGAAGACAATTAAGACTATTAGTAACAAGTTAAGAAATTTTTTAATGGGTTAGTTAATAAGTATTACTAAGGTTACTTAATTACAGACTAAATTAATATGTTAGATAATGTTATCTGAGAGAAAGTTGTTTAACGAGTTAGCTAAGGATATCAATTAATAAGTATTAGAAAGAAGACTTGTATATAGAGTTAGCTAATGATTGTTAATTAAAAGCAATTAATGAGTTTTAGCTACTGGGTGTTATCCAACAGAAAGATGCTTAACAAGTTAAGAATGTTAATTAATAAGTTATGAGAAAGAGGACTTAGTCATCATTAGTTAAGATGAATTAATTAGTGAGTGTTAAGTTATGAACATTAAGTTGAACAATAGGTGCAGGCATGGCTTCCCAACCACATGGTTCCAGGTTCAGTCCTACCTTGTGGCACCCTAGGCAAGTATCTTCTTCATAACCTCAAGCTGACCAAAGCCTTGTGAATGAATTAGGTAGATGGAAACTGTATGGAAGCTTATTGTATATAAACGTGAGTGTCTTTGTGCTCCACCCTTCATAACTGGTGTTGGTTTGTTTATGTTCCTGTAACTTAGTGTTTTGGCAGTGGTGATGATAGAATGAAAAATAGTGTGAAAAAAGTACCGGGATAGATGTTTCACTAAAATTCTTGAATTTGGTGCCCCAGCATGGCCATGGTTCAATGATTAAAACAAAAAGTAAAAGAAAATAATGAGTTAATAATGTTAATTGATAACCATTTGGAAAAGGATTTAATTAACGATCGTTAGTTAATGAGAATTAAACTTATGAAGCGTTATTCTTTTACTTGTTTCAGTCATTTGACTGTGGCCATGCTGAACAGCTAAGTTATATGGACGTAAACACACCAACACTGGTTGTCAAGCAGTGGTGTGGGACAAATAGACATACACATATATAAATACAACGGGCTTCTTTCAGTTTCTTATTTCTTTACTACCCGCAAGGGGCTAAACACAGAGGGGACAAACAAGGACAGACAAAGGAATTAAGTTGATTACATTGACCCCAGTGCATAACTGGTACTTAATTTATTGACCCCTGAAAGGATGAAAGGTAAAGTTGACCTCGGTGGAATTTGAACTCAGAATGTAACGGCAGACGAAATACCTATTTCTTTACTACCTACAAGGGGCCAAACACAGAGAGGACAAACAAGGACAGACAAACAGATTAAGTCGTGGTACTTAATTTATTGACCCCTGAAAAGATGAAAGGTAAAGTCGACCTTGGCGGAATTTGAACTCAGAACATAACAGCAGACGAAATACCGCTAAGCCGGCATGCTAACGTTTCTGCCAACCAAATCCACTCACAAAGGCTTTGGTTGATGCAAGGCTTTCGTAGAAGACACTTGCCCAAGGTGCCACACAGTGGGACTGAACCCGGAGCCACGTGGTTGGGCAAGCAAGCTTCTTACCACACAGCCACACCTCCTGCCTCCATAATTAACGAGTGTTAGTAAATGGAAGATAATGTAGCACCACCTTAGAAGAACAACGAATATCTAAAACAAGGTAATAATAAAATGTCTGTGGGTGTGGGAGGCGGGGGGAGGGGGGATGAGCAAGATGGAACCGATTAAAAGAGAAAAGGCTGTCGAACAGTTTGGTGGATGTGTGTAGAGGGGTGGGTGGGGTGGGGGTGAGAATGCCATTCCTTTCTCCAAGATGTTATAACAACATTTTAAAGAAGCAGTGGAACCTCCTAAAAACAGAAGCAGAAAGAAGAATTCCAGTCGCTTTTGCATTTGTTAGAAATGGTTGCCATCTGGTTTAGTTATTTCTATGACATCATAAGCGGAAAGTGTAACCTCTCGAAAGAGCTGTTCTTCACTCCTGCTCCAGAGCGTTGGCTGCAGGGTCATTCCGAAAAGCTCTACCTGCGACGATTTCATCTCAATCGAAGGAGAGGAGCTTTCTCTGTCCGGGTTGCGGATCCGTGGAACAAGCTGCCGGACGAGATGGTGAAGATTCCGACGACCGCTCGGTTCAAAGTCTCCCTTGACCTCAAGTGGCCTGAACTCTTTACATGAACACCACCCTGTACATAACTCCATGTCCCCCTACATGGCCTTGCTTTTTGCTTTTTGAGCCAAAAAAATTAACTAACTAACTAACATATGTCTTGGAGGGTTTTTTTTTCTGCTAAATGTTCCAGTTGTAGAATGAGACCAGCAACAGCAACCTCTTGAGATCTTTATCAAGTTTGTGCCCTCAATTGCTGTCCCCCTGCCCCTGCCCTTCTATACTGTTTCCTGTGCCTCAGATTTTAGTCCCTTAAAAATAATAATATCTAGAAAATACCAATAGGTATTTAATGTATCCACTTGTAAAATTGTACCTTTTTCATTTCACCAGAATAAAGGAATGGTAAATGATTTAACCTATTAGCCTTTAAACTGGCCAAATCCGGCCCCTTTATTCTGCCTGTCTTATATTAAAACACGGAGTAGTCAAAACAGGGGCAACTGAAGAAGGGGGATATTCCTTGTGTTGTATGTCTTGTACTCTGTTTTTTCGTTGTTTGAAAAAAGTCTGTTTCCATGTGTTTGGTTTTTATGTTTTCGTTTCTCATTGTGTTCAACGTTTTTTTGGTGTCCTGTACCCATCTATGCATGTATATATACATATATATGTAGGTATGTACATATATATGCGCAGGAGTGGCTGTGTGGTAAGTAGCTTGCTAACCAACCACATGGTTCCGGGTTCAGTCCCACTGCGTGGCATCTTGGGCAAGTGTCTTCTACTATAGCCCCGGCCCGACCAATGCCTTGTGAGTGGATTTGGTAGACGGAAACTGAAAGAAGCCTGTCGTATATATGTATATATATATATGTGTGTGTGTGTTTGTCCCCCTAGCATTGCTTGACAACCGATGCTGGTGTGTTTACGTCCCTGTCACCTAGCGGTTCAGCAAAAGAGACCGATAGAATAAGTACTGGGCTTACAAAGAATAAGTCCCGGGGTCAATTTGCTTGACTAAAGGCGGTGCTTAGAGCATCAAGGGAAGGAGGGGGGGCACCACAGAAATGGTAAATGGTCTACGGCACAAAAAAAATCGCTTTAAACTTGCTGAAATAATATTCGGGAAGCCTTTGTCTCCACTAAGTATAGAAGCAGATGTGTTACCTAAGATTAATTTTGAGGATCTGATCAAAGTAGGAGGAATCTTTGCAAATATAAATAAAGCGGAAATATACAAAAATAAACATTATTTTCCCTCTTACTGTTTTTCGTTTTGTTTTGAAAAACAGAATTTTATTTTATGGTTTGTTATTGTTTTATCATCACCATCATCATTGTCGTTTAATGTCTGCTTTCCATGCTGGCATGGGTTGGACAGTTTGACTGAGGACTGGTGAGCCAGAGGCTGCACACCAGGCTCCAATCTGATCTGGTAAAGTTTCTACAACTGGATGCCCTTCCTACCGCCAACCACCCCAAGAGTGTAGTGGGTGCTTTTATGTGCCACCTGCATGGGAGCCAGTCCAGTGGCACTGGCAACGACCATGCTCCAATGTTGTTTTTTCATATGCCACCAGCAATGTACTGGTAAGGCAACGATCACGCTCGAAAGGTGCTTTTTATGTGCCACCGGCACGGGAACCAATCTATGGCCCTGGCAATGATCACACTCGGATGTGCTTTTAACGTTCCACTGGCACGAGTTCCAATCAGTCGGTGCTGTCATATTTTGAATTACATAATCTATTATGGGGGCCCCAAAATCTTATAAGTGCTTAGGGCCTCAATGGGTCTTAATCTGGCCCTACACACCTACCTTGCAATCGTCGTCCTCCTCCTCCTCCTCATTGTTTAACGTCCGCTTTCCATGCTGGCATGGGTTGGACGATTTGACTGAGGACTGGTGAGCCAGATGGCTGCGCCAGTCTCCAATCTGATCTGGTAAAGTTTCTACAGCTGGATGCCCTTCCTAACGCTAACCACTCTGAGAGTGTAGTGGGTGCACGAGGGCAATGTCATTCTAAAAATATACAATCACATCAATATCTTGAAGCAAAGAGATAATTCAAAACATTTTGGTCTACAGTTCAGTTCCACTTTGGTAAGTGGATTCTAAACTTAGCCACAGGCTGACTAAAGCTTCGTGAGTGGAAACTGAAAGAAGCTTGTCATATGTGTGTGCACATGTGATCATCGTCATCATCATCATTTAACATCCTGTAAGCAGAGGGATCTTGTACATGTCCAAAAACTTACATAAGTATTACTGCTACACACACACACACACACGTGTATATTATCATTTGACATCTACGTTCCATTCCTGGTGACGGTTGGATTGTTTGACAGGGTCAAGTCCATCAAAGGACTGCATTGTGCTCCACTGTCCATTTTGGCCTGGTTTCTGTGGCTTGAAGCCCTTTCTAATCCCAACTGTTTTATAGTATGTAGTGTTGGTGGCACGTAAAAAGCACCATCTGATCGTGGCCATTTGCCAGCCTTGTCTGGCACCTGTGCCGGTGGCACGTAAAAAGCACCCACTACACTCACGGAGTGGTTGGCGTTAGGAAGGGCATCCAGCTGTAGAAACACTGCCAGATCAGACTGGGTCTGGTGCAGCCTTCTGGCTTCCCAGACCTCAGTTGAACCGTCCAACCCTTGCTAGCATGGAAAGCGGATGCTAAATGATGATGGGTCACCAACACTAATAAGGGTGCCATGCTGCTTGCAACACACAACACATAACCAGTTTCTGTCAACCAAATTTCATGCGCAATGTCCCACATAAAGGGGTAAAAACCCAGAACCAAATGATTGCAATGCAAATTTCTTAAAATGCAATTAAGTCTTTGTTCCCCCACCCCTGTGTGTGTGTGTGTGTGTGTGTGTGTGTATATATACCATAAATCCTCGAGAATAATCCGCATTTTTCCCCCAAAATTTAAAGGTCAAAATCCCTAGTGCGTAATATACATGAGGTTAAAAATGAAAAATATTTTCTAAGCAATGTCCGAGTCTCTATTTGCAATCCGGCAATGTTTATTCAGACGTATTTTGTGATGTCGGGCACAAAAATACCTTAAGCTAAGGTTGAAAGCAATGAAGTCATAAAAGAATCATCCATAACTTGCAGTAAGCAACATTTATTAAAATAAAAGTATTCAGAACACAGAATAACATGTAACAAACCAATTTGCAAACATATTTACATTCCCATATAACAGTTAAGAACATCACTATTATTGTATTACGCATGCGCGGAAGTGTTTGTTCAACTAGGTGCTGCTGGCTTAATTACGCACGACTCAAATTAGAGAAGGGGTGCGTATTATATACAAGGTTTAAGTTTCTCACAGGTACAGCCCCCTCAAAATCCCCCGCGTATTATACTCAAGGGTGGATTATACTCAAGGATTTATGGTATGTGTGTGTGTATTTATCTTGAGAGAGAGAGAGAGAGAGAGAGAAAAAATCTTTCTCTTAACTGACACTAAAGCCTAGAAGGAACTATTTAAGACAATTTCACAGAATATGATCAGAGAAGAATCATAATTAAAAACTTGTGTCTTGGGAGGGTCATTGTGCCAATGAGATCAACACACACACACACATTGGTTTAATATCATCTCTTTATTGTTAGTCAATTGGGTAAATATCTAACAAGCTATTTGATCATTTGTTTAATCAGTCGATTGTTTTTTAGTCAAAGTCCTTTTATCTGACTAGTAAACAACCAATCGAATGCTTAACTATCACATTAAACAAACAAACAATTGGCTAGTTGGTTAGATATTAAAAAGCAAGTGATTAACAACAAAGAAGTGAAAAAGAAACAGTGCATGTGTTTATTATTATTATTGGTGTGATGACCCTCCCAAGAAACAACAAGATTTGCTTCAACACACAAATTCGCATAAGAATCATGCAAACCAAATACAAAACAAAAGTAACTTTATTAAAAACCTTTTTATTAAAATATCTTTATCTCATGGAATTCTGAAAGTTGTTCAATCTTGAAATACACCTCACCAAATGACCAATACATTCTGTCATGTCAATGACTTTTTCTATCTGAAAGGGATTTCTCAACCCAAAGGTTTACATTTTATTCTCTATAGCTGTATGTGATGTGCTTTGAGATCCACTGTTCCCAGTAAAAATGATTTCGCATTCTCTTTCAAGTCTAGAAAACTCATATGACATCAATGAAATGCATGTATGAATGAATATATATATATACATATATATATAATATATATATATATATTATATATATATATATATATATATATATATATATATACATACACACACACACATAATAATATACATATATATACACAGAATAATGTAAGACGTCTCACTTCTCCTTGGAATTATTACCCATGTATGCGTAGTTAATAATATCTTAAAGTGTTTATGTGACATTGGCTACCATGGTAACTATTTCTCCGGATTTTCCTTTGAAAATTAAACATATATATATATATGGTCACGGCAGCCTCCCTATTATTTTGTCCAACCCATGCTAGCATGGAGAACGGACGCTAAATGATGATGATGATATATAAAGAAAAAGGAGATATTCGGAATTTTGGATAATCATAAATTTAGTGCCCTCATCTCTTTTGAGAGATTCATATTATATATATATATATATATATATATATATATACACACACACACATTTTTCTTATTTGTCAGTTAACAAGGCTACCAATGGTTTTATGCAGCCAAGAATTTCTCAACAATTATCAGACCTGACACATGGGAATGTTGTGGTAACCTTGTCAACCCACAAGTAAGTAATTTTTATCAACCAATGCAGTGTTGAGCTCTCATTCTCACTGCTCAATATTAGTGTGTGCATGTGTGTGTGTGTGTGTTTGTATATGTATGTATATATGTATGTATATATGTATGTATATATATATATATATATATAAATGTCACTGTCCTTTTAAATGGTTAAATGTTACGTGCATGAAGTGTTCTAATCTGCCTTTATCCTTTTGGTGTAGCAACACAATTATGAACGTACTTTAATCTGTTTTAATCTTAATAAGATGAAAGGAAAATAAAATATCTGAAAGAAAAGAAAAAAACTTGATCAGAAAATTTTAAATATAATAATCAATCTTTATATATAAAACTAAAGTTGTGTGTCTGTCTCCTACGATTTAGATTCCTAACTACTCCCACATTTTGCGGTGCAGTTTAACCAAAACCGGGTATCTTATAGTCGTGATTCATATCAAGCCCTTCTGGGTATTAGCGTGCGTCTACAATGAGTCTACGATTTTAAAAAAAATTTACCATAATTTTTTTCCATTTTAATGCATATTTTTTTAAATATAAGGGAAGTAACTCTCTAAAAATGTCTACGATGAGTCAACGATTTAAAAAAAAATTACCATCATTTTTTTTCCATTTTTAATGCATTTTTTTGCTACTTTTTTTTGGCTATAACTCTCTAAAAATGCTTATATAGTTATTTCCCTTACAAACCCGAGCAACGCCGGGTGATACTGCTAGTATCTAATAAAATAACAATTAAGAAATTTAATAAATGGTTCTATGGAAAGCTATTGGCAACAGTACTCTAGTGTTTATATTTTAACACTAATTCTACAGTATAGGTGGTAGTATGCAAGTGATTATACTATAACCCAGGCCACAACAATACAGATACTACTATACTAGTACCTATGCATTCAAGTCCCATGTCTTGTTACCATGCAGCATTGCACTTCTTACACAAGTCTCCTTTCCTTCCTTAAGAAAGTAGTATGTGACTGATAAGGTGGTTGGGTGCTATTTCTAGCAGTTAGAGCAACCATGTAGGGGGATTCCTTTCAGAGGAGACATCAGCAGGGGTAATAGCTCCCTAACCTTTTTCCATCCTGTTCTTACTCTGGATACTATACTTTAAGAAGACCCCCCACCCCCACCGCTAATCAACTACTTCCAGGGTCCCTTTTCAGCATTTAAAAGGATCTGCTTTCCATGAGTTCCCTCAATATTTATTACCCCTGGACACATATAGAGTCTATGTTCTCTGTCAGCCTGCTTACAGTTCCACTACACTTCCTGTGCACCCAGTTTACACTGGGTACACAGTACGGAATTCCTACCGACCCCTTTTCTGCACCCTAAGCAGGACCTTCTCCCTAATGATCGCAGAGTCCCGTCTTCTTTCTTTCTTAAACTTTAATCCGTACCAAGTTTTGAGGCCTTTCAATTCCACATTTTGTTTCCAGATCTCATCATCATTTATTTAAAGTCCACTTTCCATGCTAGCATGGGTTGGACGATTTGACTGAAGATCTGGCAGAGTTTCTACAGGTGGATGCCCTTCCTAATGCCAACCACTCCGAGAGTGTAAAGGGTGCTTTAACATGTCACCGGCACGAGGGCCAGTTTGGTGGTACTGGCAACAGCCATGCTCAAATGGTGCTTTTTACGTGCCACCGGCACAGGAGCCAGTCCAGCGGCACTGGCAACGACCTTGCTCGAATGTTTTTTTTTCACGTGCCACCAGCACAAGTGCCAGTAAGGTGATGCTGGTAACGATCACGCTCAAATGGTGCTCTTTACGTGCCACCGGCACAAGTGCCAGTAAGGTGATGCTGGTAACGATCACGCTCAAATGGTGCTCTTTACGTGCCACCGGCACGGAAGCCAGACAGTTGCTCTAGCAGTGATCCCGCTCAGATGGAGCTGTTAGCACTCCACTGGCATTGGTGCCAGTCATCAAATTTGGTTCAATTTCGATTTCACTTGCCCCAACAGATCTTCACAAGCAGAGTTTAGTGTCCAATGAAGGGAGGTTGGCATGGGTGCCAGTCGTCAAATTTGGTTCGATTTCAAAAACTACATAAATTCTGAAACCAACCTTTAACCATCCAGCATTTTTCTGCTCAGATCTTCTCTGACAAAGGTTGTGCCTAATGTGGTTGATTACATTATCCAGTATGACATTTTTTTTTTTTTAAATGATGGGACATGTTATACAGATGATTTCACTGTTATTTCTAGCATGTCATGTGACCACATAGTCTCCTTTATTAACTCAAGGGAATTTATGGAAAAACGACAACTCACCTGTGTTTATTTTTAAAATTATTGCCATGGGCCCCAGAAACCTCCATGCAGCTGGGGATTAGATGCCGGATCTCCTTTTGGAAATCGAGGCGTCACAGCCGTAGCATTGTAGTGAGCCAAGCGAGTAAGCATGAACTCCACAACGTTAAGTTTTTCAAGTGAAACGTCGTTGTATTCGTTTGGGTCTGCCGTGATATTGAATAACCAGATATTTTTTAAATGAGACGGTTTGGAAGAGGCAGGTAAATTCATGTGTGGGGGTGGAATCCATTTGTCATTACCTTAGAATAAATATATAATCAAACATTTAAATATAAATACACACACACATAAATATATATATAAATATAAATATCCACATATAAATACACACACACACACACACACACATATATATATATATATAACCCCGAAATTGGGACCAATACGGTAATAATGGATTTTTTAGAAATTTCTATCGGTTTGTTTCGAGACGCATAAATTATAATGGTTATTGACAATTTTTGTCTTTTTTTCGGCATATTTGGCATTAGAATTTTTCTTTGGCCCTTATTTTGTAAATTATTTATGAATTTAACCTTTAAAGGTATTTTTTGATATGCTGGCCATTGATAAAATTTTTTTCCCGAAAAAAAATTTTATCCTACATTAGTTATATATATATATATATATATATATATAGGGAGAGTTTATGAAAAAAACAAAAGACGAAGACAGGTGGTGTACAAAACAAACAGATGTATTAGTATAATGCTCAGGAATAGAAAAAGTCTTTTACGTTTCGAGCCTACGCTCTTCTACAGAAAGGAACACAGAAATAAACAGGGAGCGAAAATAAAGAATGTGTAGTGGCTAGCGATCTATCATGGCAATAATCTCATCATCATCATCGTTTAACGTCTGTTTTCCATGCTGTCATGGGTTGGACAGTTTGACTGTGGAGTGGCAAGCCAAGAGGCCACACACACATATATACAGTCAACAAATGAGATCCAAAGATGCCTAGTATAGAAAACACTCTCTGGTGCTTGAATGATTTGAGCTTACACACCAAAATCTTTATCGAGGACTGAGTCTGTTGGGTAAAGAAACGCTATAAAGAATGATGCTGAAGACGATGACAATAATGATAATAATGTCGATGATGAGCAGGAAAGTCACTCTCTTCCACAGACAATTGTCTGTTCCTTCTCAAGCCATGCCTGGCTCATAAGGGCCGGTTTCCCGGTTTCCTTGATGTATAGGTTCCCCACCTGGATGGGATGCCGGTCCGTTGCAGGTGGGCTGCAAGATGCAGGAGGAAAGAGTAAGAGAAAGTTGTGGTGAAAGAGTCAGCAGAAGTTCGCCATTATATTCTGCCGGAACCATGTGGAGCTTAGGTTTTTCATTCATAAGCACACATCACCTGGTCTGAGATTCGAACCCACGATCCCTCGACCGCGAGTCCGCTTCCTTCTAACCACTAGGCCATGTGCCTCCACAAGACAGTCAGTTATCAGCGGAAAATTCAGAAAAAAGTCAGCCTACAAATAATAGGGTATTTCTGCAAGACGTTTGCTTGCCAACCCCATGGTTCTAGGTTCAGTCCCATTGTGGCACCTTGGGTAGGTGTCTTCTACTATAGCCCCAGGCCAACCAAAGCCTTGTGAGTGGATTGGGTAGATGGTAACTGAATGAAGCCCGTCGCTTATATTAGGGTGTTTGGAAAATAATTGTGTTTTCTCACCACTATGGAATATGAATCAACCAATCACATCAGAACGAAGGTCGGATGGGCAGGAAGTGTCTGCAAATAGCATATGATCTCATCTATCTGACTGTGTGTCATTCATAATTAATTTGGTACGGTGGCACATAAGAGAACCATCTGAACGTGGCTGTTGCCAGCGCCGCCCCGACTGGCCTCGTGCCGGTGGCACGTAAAAAGCACCATCTGTTCGTGGCCGTTGCCAGCCTCGCCTGGCCCTTGTGCCGGTAGCACATAAAAAGCACCATCCGATCGTGACCGTTTGCCATACTCGTCTGGCACCTGTAGCTCCGCCCCGACTGGCCTCGTGCTGGTGGCATGTAAAAAGCGCCATCCGATCGTGGCCGTTTGCCAGACTCGTCTGGCACGTAAAAAGCACCCACTACACTCACAGAGTGGTTGGCATTAGGAAGGGCATCCAGCCATAGAAACATTGCCAGATCAGACTGGGCCTGATGCAGCCTTCTGGCTTCACAGACCCCAGTTGAACCGTCCAACCCATGCTAGCACAGAAAGCGGACGCTAAATGATGATGATGATGATGATGATGATGATGATGATGATGATGAAGCCCATGGTGGATAAGAACTTTATGAAACAACAAACTTGAAGGCTGTACATTATGGAGAAGAGCGACCACTCAGGTCTTTTTATAATAATAACTGTAATTCTATATTATAGATATATATATATTCTATATTATAGGCGCAGGAGGGTCTGTGTGGTAAGTAGCTTGCTTACCAACTACATGGTTCCGGGTTCAGTCCCACTGCGTGGCACCTTGGGCAAGTGTCTTCTACTATAGCCTTGGGCCGACCAAAGCCTTGTGAGTGGATTTGGTAGACGGAAACTGAAAGAAGCCCGCCGTATATATGTATATATGTATGTATGTATATGTTTGTGTGCCTGTATTTGTCCCATCCAACATCACTTGACAACCGATGCTGGTGTGTTTATGTCCCCGTCACTTAGCGGTTCGGCAAAAGAGACCGATAGAATAAGTACTGGGCTTACAAAGAATAAGTCCCGGGGTCGAGTTGCTCGATTACAGGCGGTGCTCCAGCATGGCCGCAGTCAAATGACTGAAACAAGTAAAAGAGAGAGAGAGAGAGAGTAAAGAGATATATAAATTTGTAATCTAGTATGTATATATATTTATAAATTTGTAAACAAATGCGAAAGCTGTACTGTAATAATATGTAATTAGTCATTATTATAAAAAGACTTGACTGGTTGCTCTTCTCCATAATGTACAGCCTTCGGGTTTCTTTACAAATATATAAATACATACTCTTTACTCTTTTACTTGTTTCGGTCATTTGACTGCGGCCATGCTGGAGCACCACCTTTAGTCGAGCAAATCGACCCCGGAACTTATTCTTTGTAAGCCCAGTACTTATTCTATCGGTCTCTTTTGCCGAACCGCTAAGTGACGGGGACGTAAACACACCAGCATCGGTTGTCAAGTGATGTTGGATGGGACAAACACAGACACACAAACACACACAAACACACGCACACACATATATATATACATATATACGACAGGCTTCTTTCAGTTTCCGTCTACCAAATCCACTCACAAGGCATTGGTCGGCCCGGGGCTATAGCAGAAGACACTTGCCCAAGATGCCACGCAGTGGGACTGAACCCGGAACCATGTGGTTGGTTAGCAAGCTACTTACCACACAGCCACTCCTGCACCTATATTAGACTTAAAAAAACATCTATACATTAAATTTAGCTGAAATTGATGGGTGGACTATGAGGCTGAGTTGGATGTGTAGGGGGCCATGTAAGGATTGATGTTGTGATCAATTCCCAGAGGATCAGTCCATCTTTTTTCAGTCGATTTTAGAAATTACAGTTACCATATATATATATATAAAGACTGTGACCTCTGGAGGTATGCTGTGAATGAGAAAACCCGGCAAATAAAGTGAATCCACATCTGTAACCCCTACACCAGTGTCGCATGACCAGCCCACTTGAAAGTACTTTGGATTGTAGAGTGACATGCCATGCTTGAGGAGACCTATTGAGTCAAATACATCAACAGCAATAACAAAATCAAATCAAATGGAAATTGTAGTTGTGACCCCCATGCCGGTGGCACATAAAAAAGCACCATTCAAACGTGGTTGATGCCAGTGTCGCCTTGACTGGCTTCCATGCCAGTGACACGTAAAAAGCACCCACTACACTCACGGAGTGGTTGGCATTAGAAAAGGCATCCAGCTATAGAAACACTGCCAGATCAGACTGGGCCTGGTGCAGCCTTCTGGCTTCCCAGACCCCGGTCGAACCATCCAACCCATGGAAAGCGGACGCTAAATGATGATGATGATGAGATATATATATATATATATATATATATATATATATGTACATGTGTGTGTGTGTTTATGTTTGTCCCCCACCACCGCTTGGCAACCAGTGTTGGTGAGCTTATGTCCCCAAAACTTAGTTCCTCAAGAGAGACCAATAGAATAAGCATAAGGCTTTGGAAAACCCTAAGTCCTGGGGTCAATTCATTCAACTAAAAATTCTTGAAGGTGTTGCCCCAGCATGGCCACAGTCTAATGACTGAAACAAGTGAATACTTAGGAGCACCACAAGTCATCAGGAAAAGTAGCTGAAAGTGCATGAAGGGTACATAAAAAGGGGGGGGAAAGAGGGATCAGGTGTTCTGTTGGTGAATTTCAGGGAGTTGTAAGTTTTGAAGGATGGAGTGTCCCAACAGCAAACAACTGATGGGAATGGTTTATTCCATGCTTTGGCAATTCTGAGTTTGGAAAGTAAATGTCTCCAAAAGTCGTGGGGTGCTGTGTCATATTATTTTGATTTTGTGAGGACATCCATGGGTGTTAGACATGGGATTCAAAAAAGGAGCCAAGGTTGTTGTTGGTAAGGTGGTGGATAACCTTCAGGGTGTCTTCCAAGTCAGTTGCTAAATGTTTGAGTTTTAATGTTCAAGCGCAGGAGTGGCTGTGTGGTAAGTAGCTTGCTAACCAACCACATGGTTCCGGGTTCGGTCCCACTGCGTGGCATCTTGGGCAAGTGTCTTCTGCTATAGCCCCGGGCCGACCAATGCCTTGTGAGTGGATTTGGTAGACGGAAACTGAAAGAAGCCCGTCGTATATATGTATATATATATATATATGTGTTTGTCCCCCTAGCATTGCTTGACAACCGATGCTGGTGTGTTTACATCGCCGTCACTTAGCGGTTCAGCAAAAGAGTCCGATAGAATAAGTACTGGGCTTACAAAGAATAAGTCCCGGGGTCGATTTGCTCGACTAAAGGCGGTGCTCCAGCATGGCCGCAGTCAAATGACTGAAACAAGTAAAGGAGAAAGGAGGAGTAAGGATATATTAAGATATGACTGCAGGGGTCAGTTATTGATAAATTAAAAGTATGAGTTGTGGTTGGTTAGTAATGTATTAGAATTTGATGAATATTTCTGGACTTAAGTTAACCCGGGTGTTATTATCTTATAAAGATGGTTGGGTAGAATTTGAGGGAAATTTTGCTGTTTTTTTCCCATTTTGTGCTAGTTCTTGGAAGCTTCAACACTAGCTTGAATTTTTTAGAGATGGTCCAGTTACCAGAGTTTTGGTCTTGTACATGAAAGGTCAGCAATTAAACCGTTCTATATTTTAGGGAGGAAGCTGAGGTCCCTTCAGAAAGAAAAAGAAGTAATTTCTACTCTTCTCCTCTGGAAGCCATCTGCTCGCGATACCAGATGGCGCATACTCTCCTATCCTGATGTAATCTCCAGGGATACAGGCATCCAGCAACAGGACCTCCGTAATGCTATGATGGACCGTGAAGTCTGGCGTAGCATGGTAAATTCCATTGTCTCAACCACGGTCGAACAATGATGATGATGATGAGGTCCCATCGAATTTATAATCCTACTCACAAATATCTCCCTATACATAGAAAACTTTAAAAAATAATGAATTTACCTGGATTCCCGGTGATAATTTTCCAGTCCCCGTATCTAAGAGCAGCTCTTGTACGGGTGTCAAATATATTGGGGAAATGAGATTGCCCTTTAGGTTTGTATAAAGGGTCGATGTTGTGAAGAATCTCCTTGCGGGCACTAAGGGTCCCTTCACTAGAAAACAATGTCAGAACAGAAAAGAAGAAGGAAAGGAATATTAAAACTTGGAAAATTTGTATTTTAAAGGTTATTCATTTCTGGTATATTTTAGTTTGATTATGTAATGCTGACAAGTTTTAATAAGAAAGAAATGGCACAATACTTGATTAGCTTGTTTTTTTTTTTTTTGTTTTTCCAGTTTCAGCTCTTGAGCTGTGGCCATGCTGGGGCACCGCCATTGTGGTGAAAGAGTACAGCAGGGATCACCACCCCCTGCCGGAGCCTCGTAGAGCTTTTAGGTGTTTTCGCTCAATAAACACACACAACGCCCGGTCTGAGAATCGAAACCGCGATCCTGCGACCGCGAGTCCGCTGCCCTAACCACTAGGCCATTGCGCCTCTACTTGGATGAGAAATTTTAAGATCTTTGTAATGAGTGGCTGTGTGGTTAAGAAGCATGTCTTGCAATGCCTTGTAGCCATGTGGATTTGAGTTCCGTCCCACTGTGCAGGAAATGCCTGCTATTGTAGCCCTGGGATCACCTGCACCCCCAAACCGAATGCTTGACAAGTGGTGTTGGTTTGTTTCCATCCCTATAACTTAGAGTTCAGCATAAAGGACTAACTGAATAAGTAGCAGACATGAAAAGAGAAAAATACTGCAGTTGAGTTATTTGATTCAAAGCAGTGCTCCAGCATGACCACAGCCAACTGGGTGAAACGAGTAGAAGGAAATAAATAGTTTTTATGAATCTTCTTCGTTAGCTCCAATAACAGAAACAATAATTCATTTTAATCCCAATAAACCTGATTATCTATTTCAATTGTTTATCCATCATGCTCTTAATACTATAATCTTTCTCTCTTCTTCCCACCCTTATATAAAGTTGGGTAGCCATGGATCTCCTCCATAGCAACGCATCTCTTCTTGTCATTTTCTCACATCTGAGCCTTTCAACATCTGACATAGCCCCTACTCCCCACCTCTGAAATATATTCTCATTCAGTCGAGGGAGAGGTTTCGTTTCGTTTCTTATTCTGAAAGCTTCATGGAGATCTTACTAGTGTTGATGTTGTAGCAAGAATAATTAACGATTGCCACACTCAAAGATCGAACCTGGATCACTATATGCAATGGAAAAAGAAAGAAAAAAAAAGGCAATTCAAGAAGACGATCGCGGTTTGCTGGAATATTGCCAACGACATCAAAAATATTCTGACCATAAAAGACTTTGTGTGGAATCAGATCTTACAACAATTTCATCTTTGGTGCAGTTTTTCTGAGCAAAACCACCACTATATATGCAGTGCATATATAACCAATCACATGGTTCCGGGTTCAGTCCCACTGTGTGGCGTCTTGGGCAAGTGTCTTCTGCTATAGCCCCAGGCCGACCAATGCCTTGTGAGTGGATTTGGTAGACGGAAACTGAAAGAAGCCCGTCGTATATATGTGTATATATATATATATATATGTATGTGTGTGTTTGTGTGTCTGTGTTTGTCCCATCCAACATTGCTTGGTGTGTTTACGTCCCCGTCACTTAGCGGTTCGGCAAAAGAGACCGATAGAATAAGTACTGGGCTTACAAAGAATAAGTCCCAGGGGTCGAGTTGCTCGATTAAAGGCGGTGCTCCAGCATGGCCGCAGTCAAATGACTGAAACAAGTAAAAGAGTAAAGAGTGCATTTTAGCCACCACTGACCGATGGTGAATAGTTGACATCAGACTGGATGCAGGAACCAGCAGCTGGCTGGAGCGCTCCCACAACACTAAAACAATGGATGATCAGTGACCACAACAAACAATGGTCAACCAGCATCACATCAGAGACTTACCATCATACCTCGTCCAAGAACAATAAGCTTTGAACTATCATCTCACTCTCTGTCGTTCTTAGTAACATTATTTCTGCTTATACTCTTTTACTCTCTTTATTCTCTTACTTGTTTCAGTCATTTGACTGCGGCCATGCTGGAGCACCGCCTTTAGTCGAGCAAATCGACCCCAGAACTTATTCTTTGTAAGCCCAGTACTTATTCTATCGGTCTCTTTTGCTGAACCACTAAGTTACGGGGACGTAAACACACCAGCATCGGTTGTCAAGCAATGCTAGGGGGACGAACACAGACACACAAACATACACATACATATATATACATATATACGACGGGCTTTTTTCAGTTTCCATCTGCCAAATCCACTCACAAGGCTTTGGTCAGCCCGAGGGTATAGTAGAAGGCACTTGCCCAAGGTGCCACACAGTGGGACTGAACCTGGAACCATGTGGTGGGTAAGCAAGCTACTTATCACACAGCTACAAATATTTTATGAAATATCTCAAACAGGTTTTCAGCGTTCTTTATTGTAGCAGTGTCATGAAAAAAAAAGAAAACGCAGGGAGAGCATATTGTAGAATGGTTGGTGTTAGGAAGGACCTTCAGCTGTGGAAACGATCCCTAAGTAAGACATTGGAGCTAAATTATTAACCATCTTACAAACAATAACTCTGAGCACCTTTTCAAACTCCACCCGTCTAACACCCGTGGACATGTTTACAAAGTCAGAAAACAGCACAGCTCCTTCCATGACTTTCGGAAACATTTTTTCACGCTAAGAGTTGCTGAAGCATGGAACAAACTGCATTCCTTTTTTTTCAGAGCAGTTTGAACTGTGTAAACCGTCCTCGCTCACCACAAACTCCAACCAATAGCAACCAATCAGTTATCACTGCTGACCCAGAACTGGCTACCTCAACTGTTACTACATCATACTACAGTTAACTCCTGTTACTCTCCACAGCCATAGTTACCGTGTGTGTGTACAACCGCTAGGCTCCAGCTAACTCTACTTACTGCCAGCTAACCCCTTCTAGCTTCTAGCTGACATCAATAACCCCTAACATACGTTCTTGTAGACACACTTATTCGTCTACTGAAGTTGACAATATGAGTTGTTCCCCTTGCATATGGCTCTTGGGGGTTTTTTTTACGATAATAAATCTATATTTTTTTCGTGTAAAGGCGGCGAGCTTGGCAAGATGGTTAAGCACTCCGGGCGAAATACTTAGACGCATCTCGTCCTTGGTTGCATTTTTGCTTTTCATCCTTTCGGGGTCGATAAAATAAGTACCGGTTGACCATTGAAGGTCGATGCAATCAACTTTCCCGTACCCTGAAATTGCTGGCCTTGTGTCTAAACTTGAATATTTTTCATGTAAAGTATTTTAAAATTACGTAGTCGTGACGGATGTTGGTGGCACGAAAAAAGTACCTTTCGATCGTTGGGCCTCACTGAGGCAAAGTGGCCGATGCCAGTGGCACGCGAAAAGCTCCTTTCGAGTGTTGGGCATCTTTTTCAGTATGTCGTGCTTTAGAAGAAGACCCACCAAGCCAAGGAAAATCGAAGTCGTGGAAGATACCCATTATACCCTCGGAGTGGTTGGCATTAGGAAGGGCATCCAGCCGTAGAAACCCTGCCAAATTAGACTGGAGTCCGGCGACGCCCTTCAGCTTGCTAACCCTGGTCAAACTGTCCAACCCATGGACAGCGGACGCTAAACAAGGATGATGATGATGATGATGATGATGGTGGCTTACAATCGACAAGGTAGTTTTACAAACAATAACAACATTAATAAAACAACACAGCAAGCATGAATGTGTGTTTAAAGCATTCCGCTTCACAACCATGTGGGTGTGAGTTCGGTCCTACTGTGTGGCACCTTGAGTAAATCGGTTTTTATCTTGGCCCGAGTCAATCAAGGTGTCAGTGCAGGATCGAACACGGAACCACACAGTCATGCCTGTTGCAATATTCTACTAATGTTGATATTATTATACCGTGTTAACTGGTCCTCCGTCGCTCACGACGACCACGGCTCCAGCTGATGCAGACGCTGGGACAGCCCGCTTGAGAAATTAACATGCAAGTGGCTGAGTACTCCACAGACATGTGAAGCCTTAATGTAGTTCTGGGGGAGATTCGCCGAGACACAGGATGGGACTGGCCCTTTAAAAATACAAGTCCAACTCATTTTGGTTTGCAGAATGGAGTTGAGTGACATGGGATAAAGAGTGTCTTGCTCAAGGACACAACGCGATGCCGAGAATCGAACCGACGACCTTACAGTCGTGAGCAGAATAGTCCAAACCACGAAACCACAATCTTGGCCTACAGAGGCAACCCCACTTCCCCAAATCCTTGGGTATTTTGCGATGAAAAATACTTGAAACGAAAAGAAAAAAAAAAGATTTAAAGCACAAGGGGAACAACTCCTGCTGCCAACTTTAGAAACCTTGCCAGATCAGATTGGAGCCTGGCGCAGCCTTCTGGCTCTCCAGACCTCAGTCAAGCCTTCTAACCCATGCCAGCATGGAAGACGGACATTGAACGATGATGATGATTATGTGTGTGCGTGTGAACACACATAGAGAGTTAAGAAAACAGTGGAGATACAAAAAAAAAAAAATGGAGAGGCCTCCAGCTTACCAGTTTTCAATCAACCAAACTGTCCAACCCATGACAGCATGGAAAGCAGATGCTAAATGATGATGATGATGATAATATGTATGTATGTGTATACACACACACACACGCATAGATATATATGTGAACACGTGGTAAGTAGCTTGCTAACCAACCACATGGTTCTGGGTTCAGAGTCTCACTGCATGGCATCTTGGGCAAGTGTCTTCTGCTATAGCCCCGGGCCGACCAATGCCTTGTGAGTGGATTTGGTAGACGGAAACTGAAAGAAGCCCGTCGTATATATGTATATATATATACGTATGTGTGTGTGTGTTTGTGTGTCTGAGTTTGTCCCCCTAGCATTGCTTGACAACCGATGCTGGTGTGTTTACGTCCCCATCACTTAGCGGTTCGGCAAAAGAGACTGATAGAATAAGTACTAGGCATGCAAAGAATAAGTCCTGGGGTCGATTTGCTCGACTAAAGGTGGTGCTCCAGCATGGCCACAGTCAAATGACTGAAACTAGTAAAAGTAAAAGTAAGTAAAAGTAAGTTAAGAAAACAGCAGAGAAATAAAGAAAAAAAATTAAACTTCTTCATGGAATGTTAGCATCATCATCATCATCATCATCGTCGTCGTCGTCGTTTAATGTCCGTTTTCCCTGCTGGCATGGATTGGACGGTTCGACTGGGGTCTGGAAAGCCAGGAGGCTGCAATAGGCTTCAGTCTGATCTGGCAGTGTTTCTACTGCTGGATGCCCTTCCTAACGCCAACCACTCTGTAAGTGTAGTGGGTGCTTTTTACGTGCCAGGCGAGGCTGGCAACGGCCACGATCGGTTGGTGCTTTTTATGTGCCACCGGGACGGAAGCCAGTCAAGGTGGCGCTGGCATCAGCCACATTCGGATGGAGCTTTTTATGTGCCACCAGCACAGGTATCTCAACTACAATTGTAGTTAGCATAGAAGTAGCAAAATAAAAAAGATGAACAAAACGTATTACCTGATAGTTGACCACTGGTCAAAGCCATCGAGGGGTTTGGTTCCATTCAGAGAACCTCCAGCCAAGTTGACCAATGTTGGGAACCAGTCTGAGACATGTATTAAGGCTTTGGAGCTGGTTCCTTTCGTTTTCAGCAACTCACTGGTAACAAAACCAACGCCATGAAGTCCACCTTCCCAAAGGGACCCCTTCCACCCTCGAAGGGGCCAGTTGTTGCCCCCTTCCAGAATTTGACCTCCATTATCTAAAAATAGATGAAAAAAAAAGATAAAGAGAAGTTCAGAAAATTATTAATTAATGTCCGGAAAATAAAACAAAATAAATGACAACTAGAGAAACAATATAGATACATATATATAAAAGTATAGGCAGCGAGCTGGCAGAAACGTTAGCACTCCGGGCGAAATGCTAAGCGGTATTTCGTCTGCCGCTACGTTCTGAGTTCAAATTCCGCCGGGGTCGACTTTGCTTTTCATCCTTTCGGGGTCGATTAAATAAGTACCAGTTACGCACTGGGGTCGATATAATCGACTTAATCCGCGTGTCTGTCTATCCTTGTTTGTCCCCTCTGTGTTTAGCCCCTTGTGGGTAATAAAGAAATAGATTTTTATTATTATTGCTGTTGTTGTGGTAAAGGACATGGTAACAACAGTAGAAGATAGAACTAAAGTGTTACAGTATTTTACTTTCATTCTCATCAGTTCCAAGTTAAAAGCCCTTGACTCTAAAACGGTTACCATCAATAGTAGTAAAACACTTGGAACAAATTCTATTGTGTCTGGGGAGAGTCATTTTCTTTTTGTGCCTTATAATGTAACACACTCACCGGTAAAATTTCCACTTATTTCTTATTTTTATTTTCCTGAAGTTTTTGTTGCATCTTGCAAAACTATTGAAAAGGTTGCAAGAAGAAAAGGTTGCAACGAAAATTTTAGGAAAACAAAAATAAGAAAAAAGTGGAAATTTTATCGGTGAGTGTGTTACATTATAAGGCACAAAAAGAAAATGACTCTCCCCAGACACAACACAATATGCTTCAACACAGGAACTCATACAAAGAATCTTGCGAACCAAATCCAAAAACGAAATAAAGTAAGTATGGACATCTGCTTCAAAGATTCCAGCTTCTAAATCCAGATTGAAAATTTATATTTATACCAACAATAATTGGTGCACTTGGTTCTATAAGTAAATGCTTAAGTGAGAATTTGGATAAGCTGGGGTATTCAGAAAAAGATTGTTCTTTTGTGAACTTACAATTTGAGGCAATAAACCTCTTACCAATATTTCTTTTGAACTCAAGGTCTTACAATGAGGCAGTAAGCCTCTCACCTCAAATGACACCAGGTCCTTGAAATAAGGCACTTGGCCTCTTACAATTTTCTTCTTATGGACCACTAGCAGTATCACCCGGCGTTGCTCGGGTTTGTAAGGGAAATAACTATATAAGCATTTTTAGAGAGTTATAGCCAAAAAATAGCAAAAAATGCATTAAAAATGGAAAAAAAATGATGGTAAATTTTTTTTTAAATCGTTGACTCATCGTAGACTTTTTAGAGAGTTACTTCCCTTATATAATAGCGAAAAAATGCATTAAAATGGAAAAAAATGATGGTAAATTATTTTTAAAATCGTAGACTCATCGTAGACGCGCGCTAATACCCAGAAAGGCTCGATATGAATCACGACTATAAGATACCCGCTTTTGGTTAAACTGCACCGCAAAATGTGGGAGTAGTTAGGAATCTAAATCGTAGGAGACAGACAGCACACAACCTCACTTTTATATATAAAGATATGTCTCTTCAGTATGAGGCACACATCCTCTTACTTTTACAATTTACCACCCTGCTGTCACCCGACCCGTCACGAAGTATCACT
Organism: Octopus sinensis; assembly: GCF_006345805.1. Lineage (NCBI taxonomy): Eukaryota > Metazoa > Mollusca > Cephalopoda > Octopoda > Octopodidae > Octopus > Octopus sinensis. The sequence continues at coordinate 195,868,821 of NC_042998.1, read as the reverse complement.
CAGGCACTCTGATAGTGTCAGATCAGGGTACCTCGATCGGAAGCGGAATATGTCCACAGGGAAGGAGTCCATTTCAGGTCATGTCTCGTCCCTTGGCAAGCTTTTTAAAAATCCCAAATATTGTTCCTCCATTGGGTCGGGGCTACTTTATTACATTATATTTGTCATAAAGGCAGTACATAGAGTAAAGTAGTTTTGCGGGCTGGACAAGGACATTAATGAAGTGAATGATAATGAAACAAGGATGATAAGGATGGGAGAAGACAGAAAGCGCCAGCCGACTTTTGCTTCTCTAAAACATTGTTCTTCAGAAAAATACAAAATGAGGCATTAAACCGCTTACAATAGTTTTTGCAATTTAAAACACACAGTTGAGGCAATTAAGTTCCTTCCTCCCCGACCAGGCTGTACGCTACCCTTAGGCACTCCTCCAGATCCAGGTCGGGGCCCCAGAATGTAAATCTGAACATGTCCTTCGAGAAGGCGCCCATCACCCTGAGCATAGCGACGTCCGATATGACCTTCGTAGTCACTTGTGAAAGCCAATCCTCGTCCTCTGTCCAGGGCATGGGCTCCTCTCACTGGTCATCCAGCTTCTCTACGAAGCTACTTACCACACAGCCACTCCTACTGGTTTATTAAAAAATGTAAACACAATAGAGTTATGGGCTGACCTTATTAACACTGAACAGCATTGTTAACGAGAGACAGACTAATTAACTTTAGTCATATGCAGATGATTAATTAACCGGAACACTGACACGGTACATTTGAGGTCAGAAATAGAGTTGCACCCATGTTTTGAATTATCCTCTATTTAACCCTTTCGTTACTGTATTTATAATAATAATGAAATTATTGTATACAGTGCTCAGGTGCACCACAACTTGTCAGAAAGTGCATATAAAGTACATGCAGTAATGTAAAAATGTCTGGAAAGCGAACAACGTATGAGTCAGATACATGCTTGCGTGTGTATGGAGGGGAGAAAATCAGGTGTAGTGTTGGTGAATCTCAGGAAGCATGGAAGTTTTGAAGGATGCAGTGCTCCAACAACTAACAACTGATGCCGGCAGTTTGTTCCATGCTTCAGCAACTCTCAGCGTGAAAAAATGTTTCCTGAAGTCATGGGAGCTGTGCTGTTTTCTGACTGTTTTCTGTTGAGATGTTCTGTGTTTCTTTCAATCAATTTTAAATATAACAAAGAATTTAGTAAAATAACTTGGTTATCATTAAGCTAGTGTTAGGAACATAAATTGTGACTAAGGTTTGGTGGAAGAATTTAATTCAGAACTTATGAAAACAAGACATTTGTATTACAGAGCCAGAGCAGGTTTCAGCGGGGTTGGTATCGAAAGGGTTAAATATTGTGAATTTGTTAAATGGAAACTGTGAGGAAGCCCATTGCATGTGTCAGGCTGCTGCTGTCACCCACTCCCGGCCAGCATCACTTAACAGCCGGTTTGTTTAACTTAGTGGTTTGGCAAAGGAGACCAAACTTTAAAGAAACCCACAAATAATGGGATTGGTTTGTCTAAAACTCTTGAAGGCACTGCCCCAGCATGGCCGCAGTCTAATAACTGTGATAAATAAAAGATAAAAGGACAAACCTGTAGAGAAAACCAGGACAGTGTTATTCCATAAGCCTTTCTTCTTCATAGCGTTGGTAATATTGCCAATAGCTTCATCCATGCAGGCTGTCATTCCTGACGGGGAAACAAGAGAATTCATTTTCTAAAGAATTTTCATTATGACATAAATTCTTAAAATTTAAATGGTTGAGAATATTTACGGAACAAACATAACAAAAGAAGGAAGATGGAGAGATTCTTAAATTGCAGAGAGGAAAAAGTTTACTTTCATCAAAAGTGGACAGAGAAATGTTAGTCTATATCAGGGGGTCTCAATCCCTTTTTTTTTAAACTCTGGATCCCTTTCGACCCTCATAAACATTTGACGTTTTAAAAAAAATCCTCTTATATTTTTAGAATTAAATATTCTAAGGAATTGCACCTAAAAAATAAAGATACAGGGTGAGAGGCAATCATCATCATCATCATCATCATCGTCGTCGTCCGTTTTCCATGCTAGCATGGGTTGGACGGTTTGACTGGGGTCTGGGAAGCTGGAAGGTTGCACCAGGCTCCAGTCTGATCTGGCAGAGTTTCTACAGCTAGATGCCCTTCCTAATGCCAACCACTCCGTGAGTGTAGTGGGTGCTTTTTACGTGCCACCAGCACAGGGGCCAGAGGAGGCTGGCAACGACCACTATCGGTTGGTGCTTTTTATGTGCCACTGGCACAGGGGCCAGAGGAGGCTGGCAACGACCACTATCGGTTGGTGCTTTTTATGTGCCACTGGCACAGGGGCCAGAGGAGGCTGGCAACGACCACTATCGGTTGGTGCTTTTTACGTGCCACCAGCACAGGGGCCAGAGGAGGCTGACAATGACCACGATCAGTTGGTGCTTTTTATGTGCCACTGGCACAGGGGCCAGAGGAGGCTGGCAACGACCACTATCGGTTGGTGCTTTTTACGTGCCACCAGCACAGGGGCCAGAGGAGGCTGGCAATGACCACGATCAGTTGGTGCTTTTTACGTGCCACCGGCACGGAAGCCAGTCAAGGCAGCGCTGGCATCAGCCATGTTCAAATGGTGCTTTTTACGTGCCACCGGCACAGGTATCACAACTACAATTTCCATTTGATTTTTATTTTGATGTACTTGACTCAATAGGTCTCCTCAAGCACAGCAGGTCGCCCTACGATCCAAGGTAAGCACAGCAAGCCAATAATGGGAGCAGATAAAGGATGCTACTGGAATTCTTCAGCTTTGACCCAGCACACAGGAGGCCACAGGGTGATGGTCATCTCTGAACTGTATTTTGCTGACCTCTCATCAGGGCAATGAGAAAGTTCACACCAATTCTATTAATTTGCTTAACAAGGTCATAATAACACTGAAATGTGTCTGAAGTTTTCTCCCTTGATCAAGTAATTACAACAATATAATTTTTTGACTAATAATCATATTTACTTGATTCACTGGAATCTGTCGTTAGACTGTGGCCATGCTGGGGCAATGCCTCGAAGACCTTTCAGTCGAATGAATTGACCCCAGGACTTACTTTTGCTATTCTTTTTTAAGCTTGATACTTATTCTATCAGTCTCTGCTAGGTTACCGGGATGTAAACAAACCAACGCCAGTTTGTGCATGTGTATATATATATATATGTATGTGTGTGTGTGTGTATACATAAATAAAAATATATACATGTATGTGTATGTATATATACATGTGTGTGTGAGCATACACACACACACAGAAACAGGCTTCTTTCAGTTTCTGTCAACCAAATCCACTCCCAAGGCTTTGGACAGCCCAAGGCCATAGTAGAAAACACTTGACCAAGGTGCCACGCAGTGGGATTGAACCCAGAACCATGTGGTTGGGAAGCAAGCTTCTTACCAAACACCAATACTTGCACCTAGCCACAGATTCTAGTTAAACTCTAAACACCTCATAGGGACGGGAGGGATCCATGAAGGCCTGGGAAGGGCATGAATGCCATCACTTCCTCCAGACCTGGAAAGACAAAGAAAAGAAAAAAAAAGGGAAGAAAATACTATTTTAATAAGTGACATTGGGTGGTATAGATGATGATTTTGGTTAAGGGGTGTTGGGGTGGGGGGTGAAGAGAAATGGTGAAGAACTTACCTGCATAGATTCGTCTATTCCTGTCTTTGATGTGACGATAAGGTGCAATGTATTTGTCTGGTACCTGGAGAGGGGCATGGACAGACTGGAAGGGGACGTAGAGGAAAAGTGGCTGAAACAGACAAGGGGACAACATTAAAGTGGGACCGGTTTGAATTAATATATATATCCAACCCATGCTAGCATGGAAAACGGACGCTAAATGATGATATATATATTATCAAATTTTCAAAAACTTTTTCCATACACCCATTTTCATAAAAATTTTCTTTCAATTTAGCATTCTGCTTTTTTACAATTTTTCCTTGCTTTTATTTATTTATTTATATATTTATATATATATATATATATATATATATATATATAGATAGATAGATAAATAGATAGATAGATAGATAGATAGATAGATAGATAGATAGATAGATAGATAGATAGATAGATAGATAGATAGATGATAGATAGATGATAGATAGATAGATAGATAGATAGATAGATAGATAGATAGATAGATAGAGAGAGAGAGAGAGAGAGAGAGAGAGAGAGAGAGGAGAGAGAGAGAGAGAGAGAGAAGAAATTGATAGGTGATACAGAAACTTCTGAAAGTGTTTAATTTTCTTGTATGGAATACATGAACAGTTTCAACCTTGTTCCCCAAATTGGTCAACCTGCCAGTCTTTGTTACACAATGTTTTGCTGAGAAGGTTTAACAAGGCAGAAACACATAGCTGTGAACACATTGCCAAAGATCAGAGACACTCTCCATTGCATTCTGCATTTAATTAAAATTTTCATTTGTGACCATTAATCCATCATCACCGTCATCATTGTCTTAACATCCACTTTTCTGTGCTTGTATGGGTCAGATGGAATTTGTTGAGGCAGGTTTTCTACGGCTGCTTACCTTTCCTGACATCAAACCTCAACTCCTCCCAAGTATGGCCGGACATATTTTCATGGCAGATTGGAAATGGACCCAGCTGCATGGCAATGACATTCACAACTATTGCATTACATCAAGAAAAGTAGACACACATGTATATGTATGTATATATATATATATATATATATATATATATATATATCTTTATAACACACACGTACAAGTGAGCATGTGGGTGTAGAGCAATGTAGAAAGAAACCAGGACTTGAACTCCAAAAATAGAGTAAAATATTATTTTATTGAGGCTGGAAAAGACTAATGAATGGTTATCACAACTGACTGATGAATGGTCTTGTGAATTTCTGAGTGACAGACTGAAGTATTTTTCAGCTTCAGTAAAATAGTATGTATATATGGGTGTGTATATCATCGGGTGTGTATATCATCATCATCATCGTTTAACGTCCGCTTTCCATACTGGCATGGGTTGGACGGTTTGACTGAGGGCTGGCGAACCAGATGGCTGCACCAGGCTCCAATCTTGATCTGGCAGAGTTTCTACAGCTGGATGCACTTCCTAATGCCAACAACTCCGAGAGTGTAGTGGGTGCTTTTACGTGCCACCGGCATGGGGGCCAGTCAGGCGGGACTGGCAACGACCTCACTCGAATCTTTTTTCACATGCCATTGGCACAAGTGCCAGTAAGGTGTCGCTAGTAACAATCACGCTCGAATGGTGCCTTTTATGTGCCACTGGTATGGAAGCCAGTTAGCCGCTCTGGCAACAACCACCCTCGGATGGTGCTGTTAAGCACTCCACTAGAACAGATGCCAGTCATCGAATTTGATTTTGATTTCACTTGCCTTAACATGTCTTCGCAAGCAGAGTTTAGTGTCCAATGAAAGAAAGGTACGCATAAGTGGGCTGGTTATGCCACTGGCATAGGCCACGAAGTTATGGTCTCATATACACACACACACACATTCGAGCGAGGTTGTTGCCAGTGCTGCTGGACTGGCTCCTGTGAAGGTGGCACATAAAAGGCACCATTTGAGCGTGGCCATTGCCAGTACCACCTGACTGGCCCCTGTGCCATTGGCACGTAAAAGCACCCACTACACTCTCGGAGTGGTTGGCGTTAGGAAGGGCATCAAGCTTTAGAAACCTTGCCAGATCAGATTGGAGCCTGGTGCAGCCATCTAGTTTGCCAGTCCTCAGTGAGATCGTCCAACCCATGCCAGCATGGAAAGCGGACGTTAAATGATGATGATGATGATATATATATATATATATATATATACACTCGCACATGCATACGTACATCATCATCATTTAATATCTGTTGTCCATGCTGGTATGGGTTTGATGGTTTGACCAGGGCTGGTAAGCTGAGAAGCTGCACCAGATTCCAGTCTGATTTGGCAGGGTTTCTATGGCTGGATGCCCTTCCTAATGCCAACCACCCCAAGAATGTAATGGGTGCCAGTTATGTGACACTGGCATCAGCCACATTGCCTCCGTGTGTGTATATATATATATATACACTCACACACACATGCACCCACATAGATACATATATGTAAGATGGTATTTTTCAGTTTCTGTCTATCAAAACTCACAAGGCTTCGGTTAGCCCAGGGCTTTATTAGAAGACATTTACCTCAGGTGCCATGCAGTGAAACTGAACCCGAGACCATGTAGTTTGGAAGCAAACTTGTGAATCACACAGCCACACCTGTAGCTTACATCAGAAATGCATTGTTCGATATAAATACTTACCTTAGTGGTGTCGTGGTCTTCAATGACATTGATTGCTTTTTTGGCAAATAAAAATGCAGAGTATTCCGTGTTGTTTCTTACAGGCTCCAAGTTGTTTCGCAGATCAAAGCCACAGAATCCTGCACAGTGTTTGTGGGTGTAATAGTCTTCAGAACCAGTTAAATAACCTGGAAATTGAAGATGGTTATCTCTATTTAGGACAATGGTTCTCAACTACGGTCTATATGACCCCTGAGGGTCATGTAAGATTTTTGGGGGCCATTTTTTAAAATAGGAAAATGGAAATCCACACATAGGCGCAGGAGTGGCTGTGTGGTAAGTAGCTTGTTTACCAACCACATGGTTCCGGGTTCAGTCCCACTGCGTGGCACCTTGGGCAAGTGTCTTCTACTATAGCCTCGGGCCGACCAAATCCTTGTGAGCGGATTTGGCAGATGGAAACTGAAAGAAGCCCGTCGTATATATGTATATATATGTGTGCGTGTATGTTTGTGTTTGTCCCCCTAGCATTGCTTGACAACCGATGCTGGTGTGTTTATGTCTCCGTCACTTAGCGGTTCGGCAAAAGAGACCGATAGAATAAGTACTGGGCTTACAAAAGAATAAGTCCCGGGGTCGAGTTGCTCGATAAAAGGCGGTGCTCCAGCATGGCCGCAGTCAAATGACTGAAACAAGTAAAAAAAGTAAAAGAGTAGTATTTTAAGGACCCCTGAAAAATTTTGGTTTAGATGTATGTATCACAGGAATTGGTTGGGTTTCTTTCCCTAACATTTTCCATTGTTCAACCTATACAAGTTAACGTGTGGGAAACAAAATAGGAATTTTAGTATTTAAACCGGCCATATCCGGCCAAAAGTATTCTACCTGTTTTATGTTCAAACTGGCCAGATCCAGGCTCTCACACCTACCCTACAATGTTATTCTACATTAAGTAATTACACCATCAAGATCTTGAAGATATGAGATAATGCATGATTAATTCAAATCAATGGGAATCAATAGGTATTATGTTTGATAGAATAATCTGAACACTAAAGGGTTAAACATTGAATAGCTATGGGGGTCCATCATCATCATCATCATTTAATGTCCGTTTTCCACGCTAGCATGGGTTGGACGGTTCGACCGGGGTCAGGTAAGCCATGGAGGCTGCACCAGGCTCCAGTCTGATTTGGCAGTGTTTCTACAGCTGGATGCCCTTCCTAACGCCAACCACTCCGTTTAGTGTAGTGGGTGTTTTTTACGTGCCACTGGCACAGGGGCCAGTGCAGGCTGGCAAACGGCCACGATCAGTTGGAGCTTTTACGTGTCGCCGACACGGACGCCAGTCAGGCGGCGCTGGCATCTGCCACGTTCGGACGGTGCTTTTTACATGTCACCGGTACGAGTGTCTTAACTACAATTTCCATTTGAATTTTTATTTTGATGTCCACTGGAATAAAAAAAGTAATCAAGGGTCGATTAATAAAGTACCAGTTTCGCACTGGGGTCGATGTACTCAACTTAATCCCTTTGTCTGTCCTTGTTTGACCCCTCTACGTTTAGCCCCTTGTGGGTAGTAAAAGAAAAAAAAATGGGTCCAAAGTAATCAGAATAAGTCTCACACCCTTGATTCCATTTAATACCGTAAAAGAAAATTAAAAATGGTTCCTTTGTTGTACTTACCAAAATAAGAATCGAAACCCCTGTTAGTTGGAAGACATTCTTTTTTATAAAATCCCAGATGCCATTTACCCACAATATGGGTAGAATATCCGCTCTCTCGCATTTTATCTGCTAGAGTGGGGCTATCAAGAGGCAGGCAGTTTGGTTGCTCTGGCCAAATAATAGAGTGCTGTAGTCCAGTGTGAATCTAAAAAGAATAACATGACATTTATTCATAAACTGAAGTTAATCAGGTCACAATTTAGTTTATATTAACTTGACTATTGTTTTCTAAGCAGATGGTGTTGCTAAGTAATTTCACCCACACACACACCCAGATGATTTTAGTATTTCCTAATGTTGAAATCATTGTAATAAGCCATGTCTAGAGAAAATGGAGATCTTTGACTATTTGACTTTAAAAGAGAGTGACATTCAGATATACGTATACCTTTTTCTTTACTACCCACAAGGGGCTAAATACAGAGAGGACAAACAAGGATAGACAAACGGATTAAGTCGATTATATCGACCCCAGTGTGTAACTGGTACTTATTTAATCGACCCCGGAAGGATGAAAGGTAAAGTCGACATCGGTGGAATTTGAACTCAGAATGTAACGGCAGATGAAATACCGCTAAGCATTTCGCCCGGCGTGCTAACGTTTCTGGCAGCTCGCAGAAATTATGATAACCATCATCATCATGGTTAGCATAATTAATGCTTTAAACATTTTTTAATTTATAATATGCAAATACTTGAGGACATGTTTTTATCCAGCTGTTCCACAGAACAGAGGACATAAACCATAGAATCACTTGAAAGAAGGTGACCCCAATGTACCAATGGTCAAGACTACAGAGATCAGATTGGCTAACAGGTCAGGTGGCAGTTGACAGGAGGCATTTGTCAACAACAGGTGGGGGTGGGGGGTGGCCTGAAGAGGAATCCAAGTGCACAGTCTTCAGTCAAGAACCAGTGATAGAAGATTCAACAGCTGTTGGTTATTAATGGTTAAGATTAAGCAGCTTGTCACCTGATTATTATTGATTAACCATAGGCACAGGAGGCATGGCTGTGTAATAAGAAATTTACTTCCCAAGCACATGGTTCCAGGTTCAGTCCCACTGCGTGGCACCTTGGGTAAATATATTTTACTATAACAGTGGGCTGACCCAGACCCTGCAAGTGGATTTGGTAGATGGAAACTGAAAGAAGCCCATTCTATATGTGTGTGTGTATGTGCCTGTCTCCTGGCACAGCCAAATCAGTCAAGTGGGAAAAAGACAAAACAAATGAATGGCAGTAAAAATTGTCTGGTTAAGAATTTCGTTTTGCAAATATGTAGTTTGTTAGTCCAACCCATGCCAGCATGGACAACGGATGTTAAATGATGAGGCCTTGTGCCAAAATTCGAAACTTTTATTATTATTATTGAGAGAGAGAGCAGTGCATGCCATCAAAGTGATACTGGGGTACAAATATACAAAGCCCAATATGCCCATCATGACTACCCGTCTGATAAGGGTACACCAGGCACATGCATCACAACCATATGTGTGCGACATGGTGATCTCATATCAAGATAAACAGCGCATGACCTTGCAGGTGGGACCCAGTTAGAATTTTCTTCTGGTCGAGTAACCCATCCCGCTCAAAAGGTCCCTGAATAAGGATTGTTTGGAGATGTTGAACGAAGCACTCATGTTTCCAGAGGTGAATTATCCAAACCTCCAAGAATTCCTTTCAACACATGGCTATGATACTCCCCTACTACTTCTGCTCGTGATCAGAGATGCACATATCGTCAGCCACTAAGGGACATGCTCAACCGGTTACGGTCAAACAACTGACAAGCGAATCTGTGGTATTGAGCAGAATATTTGCTGTAGCCCATCTTTTATACCAAGACAAAACAATGTACATGATAACACTTCCAATCAGTTAAGATCAGGAGCCATGAGAGCCACTGCTGGTACTGTATCAGGGCATTTATTATTATTATTACCATTATTATTGGCAAAATGGTAGAATTCTTACACACTGGCATTTTACATTCTGCATTCCAATCTTGCTGAGATCAACTTTGCCTTTCATCGCTTTTGGGGCCAATAAAATAAAATATCAGTTAAGTACTGAGGTGGTGGTGGGGTCGATCAGGGGTGTAGCTGGGGTAAATGGCACCCAGTGCAAGCATCAAAATTGTGCCCCCAACAACCAAATTTTTTTTAATGGCTTAATTAGAAAATAATCCTGGCCAAAATTGCGCCTCCCCCAAAGTGGTGTCCTGCTTGCCCCACTCCAACTATGCCCCTGGGGTCAATATAATCAACTTATCCTCTACCTGTTAAACTGCTGGCCCCATGTCAAAACTTGAAACAATTATCTCTCTCTGTATAAACGGCAGTTTGTCTGTGCGTTTTCTGTGTGTCTGTTTGCTTGTACCCTCACCCTGACCACGGCTTTCAACCGATTCTGATGAAACTTGACACACACATAGCCCAATGTCATAATTCAAAACTAACGCAGCGAAAATTTTGAAAAGTTCCCCCAGTTCTGAAAAAAATCGATAAATTCGACATGGGGTCGAGAATCAGAAACACAAACCGCAAACTGTCTAGGGGACGCAACTCCACCGTTTTTAACTAAAAAAAAAATTTACCATAATTTTTTTCCATTTTTTTTCTATTTTTTGGCTATAACTCTCTAAAAATGCTTTATAGTTATTTCCCTTACAAACCTGAGCAACGCCGGGCGATACTGCTAGTTATAATATAAAAATGAAATTATTGTATACAATTATTGTATACAAGTATATGCAGTAATGTACAAATGTCTGGAAAGTGAACAATGTATGAGTCAGATACATGCTTGTGTGTGTATGGAGGGGAGAAAGATCAGGTGTAGTGTTGGCGAATCTCAGGAAGCATGGAAGTTTTGAAGGGTACAGTGCTCCGACAACTAACTACTGATGCCGGCAGTTTGTTCCATCCTTCGGCAACTCTCAGCGTGAAAAAATGTTTCCGAAAGTCATGGAAGAAGCTGTGCTGTTTTATGACTTTGTAAACATGTCCACGGGTGTTAGACAGGTGGAGTTTGAAAAGGTGCTCAGAGTTATTGTTATTGGTTTTCAATCAAAACCACAACATTTTGAAATGGGTCATGCTGACATCCTCATCCATCAGATGACAGGAAAATCGAAGCCTTTAACAAACAACAATCAATCACACAATAGATGGTGCATACAAATCAGATATCCTGATCACAGAATCCAGGTAAAAAAAAAGTCACAGGTAAAAGAGTCATGGTAATAAAGTCACAGGGGCTTTGTCTGCATCCCATAAATTAATTTGTGACATTTTTTTCTAGCCCAAATTGTGCCTTTATTACCGGTCGCCTGATCGCATGGTGACTTGTTTTGTAATGTTGGCTTATTGAACACATATTCAACACCAAACGATCTCCGGTTTCTACAGAAATAAACAACTAATGGCCAACATTTTGTAACATCATTATGGCTACAATCACGGCTGTCTGGTTTGCAAGTTCAATTCACAACCACATAGGTAGAATTTCAATCCCACAGTACAGCACTTTGATCAAGAATTGTGTGTATGTGTGTATATACATATCTGGAGGCGCAATGGCCCAGTGGTTAGGGCAGCGGACTCGCGGTCGGAGGATCGCGGTTTCGATTCCCAGACCGGGCATTGTGAGTATTTATTGAGCGAAAACACCTAAAAGCTCCACGAGGCTCCGGCAGGGATGGTGGTGATCCCTGCTGTACTCTTTCACCACAACTTTCTCTCACTCTTACTTCCTGTTTCTGTTGTACCTGTATTTCAAGGGGCCGGCCTTGTCACTCTCTGTGTCACGCTGAATATCCCCGAGAACTACGTTAAGGGTGCACGTGTCTGTGGAGTGCTCAGCCACTTACACGTTAATTTCACGAGCGGGCTGTTCCGTTGATTCGGATCAACCGGAACCCTCATCGTCCATATGTATGGAGTGCTTCCATACATATCTACAAAGTTGGCCAAAAGTCATGCAATAGAACGTCTGACATTTTATTTACATTATGTTACTATTACTCATTTTGTTTAACATGTACAAGTCATGTGTGTATTAATCATTATTCAATTGATCTTTATTTAATTTTAAAAACATTAAAGCATGACTTTGACAATTCTAAAACGCATTCTAATCTCGATGCGTGACAACATCGATTGGCGACAACACAAAAGGGCCACAGAAAGATTCACACCAGGAATATTATGACGAGAGAATTCGAGAATGGAGTGGAGTGAATAATCTAATTGCAGAATAGCAAAAGCACAAATTCCACTGGGCCAGACATGTCGCAAGGATCACAGACAACACAGGTGGACCCACTCAGTTGCCGAGTCTATGCAAGAAAAGGTCTGTAGCGCACACTCGAGTGAAATTTCTCTCCTCTCTATTATATATACATACATACGAATGTAGTAGATAACAGCTAGCCTTTGGCCGCATTTTGGACCCTGTTGTGTCCACTACTCTGATTGGTTGGTTTTGGTGCAATTTGTCTCTTCCTCTATCATGCCATTATGCAGCATATAACCAAAGCCCCTAAATAAGGTCATGTGTGACAGCATGTTCTCAACTCAGTTTTGAGCCTACAACTCCTCATAAAAACCCATCTTTTCCTCATCTCGATGTCTTTTGGTTCCAGACCTTCTAAGGTCTAGCCACTGGTCACACAAGACACCACCAGTCCCAGCAACAACATAACAGCAGCCACATTAAGACGCACCAACTTCGTCCAACTGCATTCAGCGACCTCCATCTCCGTCGCTACCATCATCCTAACATCAACATTTCTACATACACAACTCAATAAGCAACTCGCCCAGGTTACAGCACTCCACTGTTCGTGAATTACTTCACCATGGAACAACAGCGAATATACAACCGGCAAGAACTCCTGTATCAAGTGACCCAGGCAGCAGCATCACAGCCACAACTTCACGTATGACATGTACCACAACCGGCTCTGCATCATTGCTGCAACTTCTTGATAAAGTATTTCAACTACCAAGTACAATTGACTGCAAAGACCCGATAAATGAAGTGATTTCATGGCTCGCAGGAAGGCCTGCTGTGCTAACCTTGGATCGTAGTGACCCGCTGTTCTTGAGGAGACCTGTTGAGTCAAGTACGTCAATACCAACATCAAAATAAAAATCAAATGGAAATTGTAGTTAAGACACCTGTGCCGGTGACATGTAAAAAGCACCGTCCGAATGTGGCAGATGCCAGCGCCGCCTGACTAGTGTCCATGTCGGTGACACGTAAAAGCACCAACCGATCGTGGCTGTTTGCCAGCCTCCTCTGGCCCCTATGCCGGTGGCACGTAAAACACACCCACTACACTCACGGAGCGGTTGTCATTAAGAAGGGCATCAAGCTGTAGAAACACTGCTAGATCAGACTGGACCCTGGTGCAGCCTCCTGGCTTCCCAGACCCCGGTCGAACCGTCCAACCCATGCTAGCATGGAAAGCGGACGTTAAACAATGATGATGATGATGTCTATGAACTTACTCCTCACTTCGATGGCTACAGACTCTTTCGCTGTCTCTTCTTCATTGCCATCCTTGTATGTTCTTAACGTGCATACATCTATGCCTACATACTCATGCATACATCTTATTCTTATGACGGCCTGTCTATTATTCTGTATATATGACGCACACACAATCACACATGTTAACCTATCAATAAATTTTCCCTTAAACATTCTGCCCGGTTGTGTCTCTTATTTCCCTCTGGCACATACACGCATTCTTCTATTTATATTTATTGCACTGACTGTGTGATGTACTAAGGAGCCATTCTCATCAGATTGGCGACCCTTCCAGCTCTTTGAAACTACAAGAATAATTGTAAAGGGAAAAGGAGATACTCCACAGGTATCATAAACCTTCCATTCCATTATAGATTACTTGGAAGGCCTCCAAGATGATGGGAAGATGATTTAGTTAAGCAATTTGGGGAAAGAATAGCACAAGTGCCTGAGAGAATTGGAAGTGCATTGTGACCAGCAGTGCATAACAGCATCTGATACCTGGAATCTGTAAAAGACAAAGAGATCAATGACTGGAACGTCTGCCCGCATTGTGACCAGCAGTGCATAACAGCATCTGATACCTGGAATCTGTAAAAGACAAAGAGATCAATGACTGGAGCGTCTGCCCGCATTGTGACCAGCAGTGCATAACAGCATCTGATACCTGGAATCTGTAAAAGACAAAGAGATCAATGACTGGAACGTCTGCCCGCATTGTGACCAGCAGTGCATAACAGCATCTGATACCTGGAATCTGTAAAAGACAAAGAGATCAATGACTGGAACGTCTGCCCGCATTGTGACCAGCAGTGCATAACAGCATCTGATACCTGGAATCTGTAAAAGACAAAGAGATCAATGACTGGAACGTCTGCCCGCATTGTGACCAGCAGTGCCTAACAGCATCTGATACCTGGAATCTGTAAAAGACAAAGAGATCAATGACTGGAACGTCTGCCCGCATTGTGACCAGCAGTGCATAACAGCATCTGATACCTGGAATCTGTAAAAGACAAAGAGATCAATGACTGGAACGTCTGCCCGCATTGTGACCAGCAGTGCATAACAGCAACTGATACCTGGAATCTGTAAAAGACAAAGAGATCAATGACTGGAACGTCTGCCCGCATTGTGACCAGCAGTGCCTAACAGCATCTGATACTGGAATCTGTAAAAGACAAAGAGATCAATGACTGGAACGTCTGCCCGCATTGTGACCAGCAGTGCATAACAGCATCTGATACCTGGAATCTGTAAAAGACAAAGAGATCAATGACTGGAACGTCTGCCCGCATTGTGACCAGCAGTGCATAACAGCATCTGATACCTGGAATCTGTAAAAGACAAAGAGATCAATGACTGGAACGTCTGCCCGCATTGTGACCAGCAGTGCCTAACAGCATCTGATACCTGGAATCTGTAAAAGACAAAGAGATCAATGACTGGAACGTCTGCCCGCAGTGGTCTGTTCGATTCGGTTTTGAATTTAAATCCTGCTTTTGTTAATCTTGCCTTTAATTCTTCCGCATTGGCGGAATTTTAAAAGCATCGGTTATGATGCTTTGTGTTAACATCCGTTCCTGCACTGTGCTTTCATCATCATCATCATCATTTACTGTCCGCTTTCCACGCTAGCATGTGTTGGACGGTTCGACCGGGATCTGGGAAGCCAGAAGGCTGCACCAGGCTCCAGTCTGATCTGGCAGTGTTTCTACAGCTGGATGCCCTTCCTAATGCCAACCACTCCATGAGTGTAGTGGGCTTTATTTTATGTGCCACTGGCACAGGGGCCAGAGGAGGCTGGCAAACGGCCACAATCGGTCGGTGCTTTTATGTGTCACCAACACGGACACCAGTCAGACAGCGCTGGCATCTGCTACGTTCAGACGGTGCTTTTTACGTGTCACCGGTACGGGTGTCTTAACTAGAATTTCCAAATCAAAATCAAAACTGGTCAATATAAAGACCTTCACCCGGGAACAAAAAAGAAAAAAAAAATTAACCAGCCTGGTGAGTGTTAACAAGTGTATGGAATAGGAAAAAAAAAATGCCTGCTGACGACCCTGGGGGGTGGAGAAGGAGCTTTCAGAAAATTCACAAGATCCGATTTTTCTGTCATAACTTCGGGTAAAATGGATATTTATTGATTCAATAAAAAAATGGATTGATTGATAGATTGATTGATTCTAGTTTCAGCTCACGAGCTGTGGCCATGCTGGGGCACCGCCATTTGGTGTTGCTACATGATTTTACCTCACGAATGCTTTTTAGCAACTGCCATTTGGTGCATGAGAGAGTTCGATGCAGCTGCCCTCATCTGCACCTCCTGCCGTGAAGTTGGTTCATCTGGGATACCTGACAAGAAGAGATCCAGTTTCATTTTAAAGATATCTGCATCCACCCCATGCAGGTCTCTTAGGTTCTTCGGGAGGATATTGAAGAGCTGTGGGCCTTGGAAGCCCAGGCTATCACAGTATCTTGTCCTACATCTTGATGGCAAATTTGGAGTCCTTATATATATATATTGATTCAATAAAAAAATGGATATACATATTGATTCGATAAAAAAATCGAATCCCACGTTTTTGGTTATGAAGGATCCGATTCAGAATAAAAAAATAAAATTTTAAATCGCATTTTCAAAATTTAAATTCCCTCTTACCTTCCTCCACTTTTCACTTTTTCCGGAATTACTTTTTTTTTTTTTTGTAAAATACGTAGAAAAATACAATTACGATTCTGAAAAAAATTTGTTTGTAAAATTTCAATTTTTCAACGAAAAAAAAAAAAAAGGCACAGGAGTGGCTGTGTGGTAATTAGCTTGCTTACCAACCACATGGTTCCGGGTTCAGTCCCACTGCATGGCACCTTGGGCAAGTGTCTTCTACTATAGCCTCGGGCCGACCAATGCCTTGTGAGTGGATTTGGTAGACGGAAACTGAAAGAAGCCCATCATATATATGTATATATATATATATATATATATGTGTGTGTGTGTGTGTGTGTGTGTATATACATATATGTGTGTGTGTGTGCATGTTTGTGTTTATACCCCAACATCGCTTGACTACCGATGCTGGTGTGTTTACCTCCCCGTAACTTAGCGGCTCGGCAAAAGAGACTGATAGAATAAGTACTAGGCTTACAAAGAATAAGTCCTGGGGTCTACTTGCTCGACTAAATGCGAACATGAAAAAAATACGCGCTGACGACCCTGGGGCGTGAGGAGGTGACTTTCGGAAAATACACAAAATCCAATTTTTCCATCATAAATTCGGGTAAAATGGATATATATTGATTTAAAAAAATTTTTTTTTTTTTTTTTTTTTTACGAAATTCTACGTTTTCGGTTTCGGGGGATCTGACTCCGAAAAAAATTATCGCAGTTTTGTGAGATTTGGCTGTTATTTCTAGCATGTGGATAGCCTGCTTGAAGGCCTGAGGGAATATATATATATTCTTTTATTCTCTTTCTTGTTTCAGTCATTTGACTGCGGCCATGCTGGAGCACCGCCTTTACTCGAACAAATCGATCCCAGGACTTATTCTTTGTAAGCCTAGTACTTATTCTATCGGTTCCTTTTGCCGAACCGCTAAGTTACGGGGACGTAAACACACCAGCATCGGTGGTCAAGCGATGTTGGGGGAACAAAAACAGACACACAAACATACACACATATACATATATACGATGGGCTTCTTTCAGTTTCCGTCCACCAAATTAACTCACAAGGCTTTGGTCGGCCCGAGGCTACAGTAGAAGACACTTGCCCAAGGTGCCACGCAGTGGAACTGAACCCGGAACCATAGCAAAATATATCAAGAAGTTTTTGTTTTCATATATGACATATAAACATTTAATGATATGCATATACAAATAATAACTAATCGTTTTACAAATTAAAATTAGAAAATTAGACAAAACAAAGAACACAATAGAAAAAACAGAAAATTAAAAAGAGAGAGAAAAAAGAAAAAAACCAGCTTGGGTTGAAAAGTGTGGGTCACTGGGAAACCTTTTTAATGGCCATTGAGGCACTCCAGGACACTTGCAGAGTTGCCACGGAGGACTCGAACCCCCACCGAATACATCTAAGTTTATCAATATAATCGTAACCGTCACTCTCGGAGACATAACTGCATAAAATTTCGTTATTAATTAAAAAAAAACAAACCCACATTTTAAGGAAAGTTAGGAGGAAACAAATGTGTGGGTGGGGCACCAAACTAATTTTGCCCAGGAAAGTTAACTTGAGGGTGAGACTAAGGACCCCGACTCTCAAAAAAATATAAAATACAAAGATCGTATACCTATTTTTTTACTACCCACAGGGGGCTAAACACAGAGGACAAACAAGGACAGACAAACGGATTAAGTCGATTATATCAACCCCAGTGCGTAACTGGTTCTTATTTAATCGGCCCCGAAAGGATGAAAGGCAAAGTCGACCTCGGCGGAATTTGAACTCAGAACGTAGCGGCAGGCAAAATACCTATTTCTTTACTACCCACAAGGGGCTAAACACAGAGGAGACAAACAAGGACAGACAAACGGATTAAGTCGATTATATCAACCCCAGTGCGTAACTGGTTCTTATTTAATCGACCCCGAAAGGATGAAAGGCAAAGTCGACCTCGGCGGAATTTGAACTCAGAACGAACAAAGATCGTTATTGAGAAGGGCCCATCTCTGGGCATGAAGGGCTCCATAGTTAACGATAATAATGATGGAGAAGCTAAACAACAACTAACATAGTCAAACTGTACAACATCGAAAAAGTTGGCAGGGTTTTAAATAGCTGTCCTTCGAAGTTCCAAACTTTATAAAGAAGAAAAAGGGTAGTTCCTCGCCCCCTTTATTTCTGCGCTTCATACGACGGAAATTGCAATTCTGAAAAACATTTCTCTTCCAAAAGGATTTTAATTTTTCCTTTTTAAAATATCTTTGTCCCCTGCTTCCGTACCCTTCCCTTTCGCTTGTGGTATGGAACTTCGAAGGATAGCTATTACAAAACTTCGCCGAAATTACTCACCTGATATCTTCCGGACATAAGTTGGCTCCGTGTCGGGGTACAGATGGGCTGGACGTAATAGTTTTCAAGCTTGACACCTTCTCCGGCCAATTTATCCAGATTCGGGGTTTGTATTTCCGAGCCATGGTACCCTATATCGTGAAATCCATAGTCGTCAGCCAGAATAAGCAGAATATTTGGTCGCTGTGATACTGCAGAAGGGGACACGATAGCAATTATGCTCGCACCGAGTAAGCAAACCACCAAGAGGGCAACACAGCGCGGAGAAGACATGATCGTTAAGTGTTAACGCATTGAAGTCACAAATAAATGTAATTCCTTTATTCTTTGACACACATATTGATTTAAATACGAGTCACATGTCAATGACTAGGATACTTTATGTTTTTACACCAAATGACAGCTGCTTTCTTATAAGCAAATAAAGATTTTATTTATAAATCTCGCTTATGTTAGTGTTCGGTTTTCGATTTGGATTTTAATGCGATTTTGTATTATATATAAGTGTTATGTTGCACCACATACATATATCTACGAAATAAAACTTGAAAAAATTATTAAAGATGTACATTAATTGCAAAAACTAAAAAATTAACACTACAACAATCTTTAAATCTTTGAATAAAATAAAGTTTGAAGTTATTGTATACAGTGCACAGGTGCCCCACAACTTGTCGAAAGTGCGTATAAAGTATATGCAGTAATAGAATATACTTGCTAACCCGCATTAAATGTTCCACTTCAAATACTTTTAAAGTTTAGTAGACTATTGTGAATACCACATTTCGGCTTATCTTAAACTAGACAAACAAACACATGTGGAATTGTTGTTGCCATTATCAAAACTTTTAGGAGTGTTTTGACACTAAAACACCGGATTTCTTAATAGGAAGTGAACTTAACTAAATCTACTACTTTCATCGTTTACGCGTCCAAACGCATATATATATATAAATATTTATGTGTGTGTGTGCGTGTGAGGGCGTAATTAGAACCAAGGAACTTTGATTTCAAGTTCGTGCAATAAACAATCTCTTATGTTGCGATTTGTAAAGTTTAAATACCGGACTGTGCAAAACGTCACAACAATGGAACACATATAAGCGATACGTCACATACAAGACGGTGCCTCTGGCCCCGTCACCATCATCAGCTTTACCACCACCACAATCATAACCAACCACTGTCACCACCACCACCACCACAATCATCATCATTTAGCGTCTGCTTTCCATGCTGGCATGAGTTGGACGGTTTGACAATAGCTGGGTAGCTACAGAGCAGCCCAAGTTCTAATTACTCTTTGCTCTTTTACTCTTTTACTTGTTTCAGTCATTTGACTGCGGCCATGCTGGAGCACCGCCTTTAGTCGAGCAAATCGACCCCGGGACTTATTCTTTGTAAGCCCAGTACTTATTCTATCGGTCTCTTTTGCCGAACCGCTAAGTGACGGGGACGTAAACACACCAGCATCGGTTATCAAGCAATGCTAGGGAGACAAACACAGACACACAAACACACACACACATACATATATATATATACATATATACGACAGGCTTCTTTCAGTTTCCGTCTACCAAATTCACTCACAAGGCATTGGTCGGCCCGGGGCTATAGCAGAAGACACTTGCCCAAGATGCCACACAGTGGGACTAACCCGGAACCATGTGGTTGGTAAGCAAGCTACTTACCACACAGCCACTCCTGCGCCTAAACACAGAGAGGACAAACAAGAACAGACAAACGGATTAAGTCGATTATATCGACCCCAGTGCATAACTGGTACTTAATTTATCGACCCCGAAAGGATGAAAGGCAAAGTCAATCTTGGCAGAATTTGAACTCAGAACGTAACGGCAGACGAAATTGTCTATTTTAACATCGTTTCTATAGTCGGATGCCCGTCCTCATGCTAACCCCTTCACAGAGAGTGCTGGGTGCTTTTACTTGGCACTGGACACTTTTATGTGGCACTCACATGGGCGCTTGTCTGTGAAACTGGCAAGAGTGCTTTTATGTGATACCAGCAGTTATGAGCCCTCAAAAGAAGGACCTCTTACCTGAGAGAAGGATATAGAGGACATACCTGTATGTATGGATGGCCACAGCTTTAGCTAGCTTAACATGTCTTCTCAGGTACATTAAATCACCAGAAGTCTCTTGTCATCTTCTCTCTGAAGCCCAACGTCTGGAAATCCTTTCTCCCTACTTTGTCCCATGTATCCTTGGGTCCACCCCTTCCACAAGTCCCCTGCACAGTTAGAGACTAACACTTTTTTTATGTGGTTGTCCTTTTCCATATGCATCACATATCTATACCTGATTCTTTACAAGGGGCCAAACACAGAGAGGACAAACAAGGACAGTCAAACGGATTGAGTCAATTACATCAACCTCAGTGCGTAAGTGGTACTTAATTTATTGACCCCGAAAGGATGAAAGGCAAAGTTGACCTTGGCGGAATTTGAACTCAGAACATAAAAACAGACGTAATACCTATTTCTTTACTACCCACAAGGGGCTAAACACAGAGAGGACAAACAAGGACAGACAAACGGATTAAGTCGATTATATCAACCCCAGTGCGTAACTGGTACTTAATTTATCGATCCCGAAAGGATGAAAGGCAAAGTTGACCTCGGTGAAATTTGAACTCAGAACGTAGTGACAGACAAAATACCTATTTCTTTACTACCCACCAGGGGCTAAACACAAAGTGGACAAACAAGGACAGACAAACGGATTAAGTCGATTACATCGACCCCAGTGCGTAACTGGTACTTATTTAATCGACCCCAAAAGGATGAAAGGCAAAGTCGACCTCGGCGGAATTTGAACTCAGAACGTAGCGACAGACGAAATACCTATTTCTTTACTACCTACAAGGGGCTAAACACAGAGAGGACAAACAAGGACAGACGGATTAAGTCGATTACATCGACCCCAGTGTGTAACTGGTACTTAATTTATCGACCCCGAAAGGATGAAAGGCAAAGTCGACGTCGGCGGAATTTGAACTCAGAACATAAAGGCAGACGAAATACGGCTACGCATTTCGCCCAGTGTGCTAACGTTTCTGCCAGCTCACCACCTTTCACATATCTATACCAGCATGGTCTTCTTTCTTGCATACATCAACTGATGCCTCTTCTATTTAATTTTTCTCTCAAGACACATTCTGTTGTACATGCACACTGACATTTCCCACCCAACAGAGAACATTAGTTTCATTTCTTTCAGGCTTTTGCATGTCCTCCATAGTCATAGCCCACGTTTCACTGCCATGCAGCATAGCTGTTCATACACAGGCATCATACAATCTGCTCGACACCCTTAGGGAGGGGCCTCTCTGAACTATGCCCTGCCAATTCTTATTCTAGCGACTATAACTTCAGAACTTCCTCATCCACTGCAATTTGATTTCCTAGGAAATGGAAGCCATCTCCTACTTCTAAGGACCCATCCCTGCCCCAGACATTTGAAGAAGTCATTTCCCTTGTAGCAAACTCTCTCTCTCTGTTATATATACATGAGTATGGACGTAGTAGATAACAGCTAGCCTTCGGCACCCTTTTGCACCCTGTTGTGTCCACTACTCTGATTGGTTGGTATTGGCGCAGTTTTGTTTATTGTATCTGCACATCTGCCACACACAAAGACTACTACTTGGATACAGCTGCACTGGATGCACCATATGGAGTTTCTACATACACCTTTGCTACATATTGAATAGAGCCGTTTACCTGAAGGGATTTGAGATTTGTCTGTTTGCCTACTTTCTATGACTGTGAAAGGTAGGAGAGTCCAGTTTGCTGGACATTGTTGTAGAGCTGAAAAAGTGGCAATTTCTACTCTTCTCTGGAAGCCATCTGCTCGCAATACTAGAGGGCGCACACTCTCCTACCCTGATGTAATCTCCAGGGATACAGGCATCCAGCAACAGGACCTCCATAATGCCATGATGGACCGTGAAGTCTGGTGTAGCATGGTAAATTCCATTGTCTCGACCACGGTCGAACAATGATGATGATGATGATGACTTTGGTTTTTATTATATCAATTTTAAGGACCTTAAATTCCAGACCTTGCTTCCACAGCTGAAATTTCCTCTCTAGTTTTGGTAGTCATTCAGCTACAAGAACAAGGTTAGCAGTGTAAAGGAGCTCCCATGGGCAGCCAGTCTTAAATCCCTCTGTTGTGGCCTGGAGGGCTATGATAAACAAGCAGAGGCTGAAAACTGATCCTTGTTGAACTCCTATCTCTGCACTAAATTCATTGCTATACTCATTTCACCGAGGTCGACTTTGCCTTTCATCCTTTCAGGGTCGATAAATTAAGTACCAGTTTTGCACTGGAGTTGATGTAATCGACTTAATTCCTTTGTCTGTCCTTGTTTGTCCCCTCTGTGTTTAGCCCCTTGTGGGTAGTAAAGAAATATATACAAGTTTCTAGGCCATATCTTACTCTGTCAGATATTTTAAGCATCTCAGCAGTGATTCTTGAAGGACTGGGGTCTTTCCCTGTCTTCATATCCTTAATTCTTTATCTTCTAAGCTTCTGTCATTTTGGATACACTTTTAATTTAATTTTACCTTTGGCCCATTTGAATTATTTCCCTTTGCTCATTTTATTTTCCATCATTATCATTACCATCATCATCGTCATCATTAACATCATCATCATCATTATCTTTTTACATCCACTTTCCATGCTGACCAGTTCAACAAACCCTCATAGTCCAAGCTATTCCTTATTAGGAGCCATTGATGCGTTGTTTGGCTTGATTTCTGTGGCTGGATGCCTTGTCCTATTACCAAATACATCAACACTTCTATGCAGATTTTCTACAGCTGGATACCTTTCCTATCACCAACCCTTACCTGTTTCAAAGCAAGGTAATGTTTTCCTTTGGCCAGATACGTTTTCACAGAAGACTGGAAAGGAACAACACCGCTAATACAATGAGGTATTTGCAAAGGGAGGTCATCCCTCTCTCGTAAACCTAAGTGAGACACACGGACTGCAGTTTCTAGGTATTTGCCTGTCTTCGGCATACAAGGGCACAGAAAGTGTGCCTAAAGCCAGCTGGAGACGATGATCTCCTGGGGCTAAAAGCTACAGTAACACCCACCACCCTTAAATACCATAAAGGCACAGAAAGTGTGCCTAAAGCCAGCTGGAGATGATGATCTCCTGGGGCTAAAAGCTACAGTAACACCCACCCTAAAATACCATAAAGGCACAGAAAGTGTGCCTAAAGCCAGCTGGAGATGATGATCTCCTGGGGCTAAAAGCTACAGTAACACCCACCCTAAAATACCATAAAGGCACAGAAAGTGTGCCTAAAGACAGCTGGAGACGATGATCTCCTGGGGCTAAAAGCTACAGTAACACCCACCCTTAAATACCATAAAGGCACAGAAAGTGTGCCTAAAGCCAGCTGGAGATGATGATCTCCTGGGGCTAAAAGCTACAGTAACACCCACCCTTAAATACCATAAGGGCACAGAAAGTGTGCCTAAAGACAGCTGGAGACGATGATCTCCTGGGGCTAAAAGCTACAGTAACACCCACCCTTAAATACCATAAAGGCACAGAAAGTGTGCCTAAAGCCAGCTGGAGATGATGATCTCCTGGGGCTAAAAGCTACAGTAACACCCACCCTTAAATACCATAAGGGCACAGAAAGTGTGCCTAAAGACAGCTGGAGACGATGATCTTCTAGGGCTAAAAGCTACAGTAACACCCACCCTTAGTGGTTAGCCATATTGAGATGGCTAGTACACTTTACGTTGTCGAGTGGTTACTGTTTACATCTCGTTCAGAGATTTATTATTGCTCTAAAAAAAATATAATATAGCAAAAAAACAAAACTAAACAAAATGAGTAACTTTTCTTTTTTAACAATACTACACAATGCAGAAACACCAATCTCTATTTATAGAACTATGTTTTTAAACTGCGTTAGACTGCAGTCATACTGGGGTACCACCTTGAAATTATTTAGACAATAATATCATAGGCGCAGGAGTGGCTGTGTGATAAGTAGCTTGCTTACCAACCACAGGGTTCCGGTTTCAGTCCCACTGCGTGGCCCCTTGGGCAAGTGTCTTCTACTATAGCCTCGGGTCGACCAAAGCCTTGTGAGTGGATTTGGTAGATGGAAACTGAAAGAAGCCCGTCGTATATATGTTTATATATATATATATATGTGTGTGTGTGTGTGTGTCTGTGTGTGTGCGCGTATGTTTGTGTGTCTGTGTTTGTCCCCCTAGCATTGCTTGACAACCGATGCTGGTGTGTTTATGTCCCCGTCACTTAGCGGTTCGGCAAAAGAGACCGATAGAATAAGTACTGGGCTTACAAAAGAATAAGTCCCGGGGTCGAGTTGCTCGATTAAAGGCGGTGCTCCAGCATGGCCACAGTCAAATGGACTGAAACAAGTAAAAGAGAGTAAAGAGTATCTCCTGACACAATTCTTCACACATGGTCAAATGTGTAGCGGCACAAGCAGTCAGCACCATATTGGATGAGATCTCGTGACAGCCAATGCCATCTTCAAGACTGGAGCGAGACCTCACTTGCATCCATTTGCCAAGCGCAAGATCACAACAAGGCTCACAAAGGTAAACTGTATATAAAGGCAAAACAGATTGAGATTCTTCCTCTCTTTTGCCGCCTCTTACCGGCAGTACTTGCTGAACACACTCCACTGGCAGGGCCTGTCTGCATGTTGTACCTCCAGAGGTAATGTGCCCGCACTAATGGAGCTACTACACAACGCACACAGCTAAAGATGGTAGCTGAGAGCAGCACACGTCACCTATCCTGTGAAACCTGTAAATAAACCACTTGTAAACTGCATTTGCACTTGAAGTCATCTCTCTTCGCCTGCCGGAGCCTGAACTACACGAAGAATGAAAAGAGATAATGGAAGAAGTTGATATTCTCCCGAAATCACAAACCTTGCTATCTATTATAAACGTTACTGTGAGAGAGACTTAGTCATCTTAGAATTTTTACTTATTTGAAGTGAAAATAAATATAAAAATTATCCCTAGGAGATACTTTTTGCTCGTTTGTCACACACATTCATGTAACCCATTCCTGCCGTTTACGGGTTAATATTTGTAGCAATATTGCTTTCTTCATTACTATCTTCAGTTTGAGAAAAATATTAAGAATGATCTCGTTTGAGATTACGAACAGCTTTGGCTAGTTTAACCTTGTTGTGTCCACTGATCTGATTGGTTAGCATCTAATCGCGGTCTGTCTCTCTACTTATTTCGCGCCAGTGTGTAAAGTGACCAATCACAGCTTTCGGATAGGATCTTTCAATTGAGCCATCTTAACTCTTTAAATAGGCTGATCATCTCACAATTCACTGTCTTTCGGCTTAAGACCTTTTAAGGTCTTGGTCGGAGACCACACAGAGCTTACTCAACCAGGTTCCAGTTCGAAAGGCAGACGACAGCCAAGCCACCCATAATATGAAGACACTATTGTAAACCAGCGACAGACATAACGTCATCACCAACATCGTCTCCATCTACGAAAATTCAACTTGTACACAACAAGATAAATACAGATTCAACTCATGCTGTTAGTGTGAAAATCTCACCACGGAAAAACAGTTGCAGTATATATATCTGAAAGAATATCTATATCAAGAGAAAAATATGCACAACAAGTGACTCAACTAATCTCCGCTCCGAGACTCAAATCTTGTTATAGAACTCATTATCGTGTACTACATGAACTGGTAAAATAACTTCAGTTTAACTCAAATTGTTGAGACTTCTCTTATGCTCAGTTGTATTTGCATTCACCTTATTCTGTACTTTTGTCGCACACACAAACACACAGACACAAATATTATAAGCATGCATTCATGACACAACACTACGCTAAATATAACAAATCACTTTGTACACTCTGAATAAAATCTATCTTCTCTTTATAAAAGAAGAATGGTTTTTGGAGTCCTTTATTTATTTACTTTGGCACTGTTTATAAACATGTATTATGGCTTTTATAACATTATGTTGGGATGTGGCCGTGCGCTGAACAAGAGGAGAAATATGTCACCAAACCCTTCACAAACGGTCGTATTACAACATACATTCCATTGGCTGGGCCTGTCTGTATGTTGTACCTCCAGAGGTAATGTGCCCGCACTAATGGAGCTACTCATCATCATCATCATCATTGTTCGACCGTGGTCGAGACAATGGAATTTACCATGTTGCGCCAGACTTCACGGTCCATCATAGCATTATGGAGGTCCTGTTGCTGGATGCCTGTATCCCTGGAGATTACATCAGGGTAGGAGAGTGTGCGCCCTCTGGTATCGCGAGCAGATGGCTTCCAGAGGAGAAGAGTAGAAATTACCTCTTTTTCAGCTCTACAACAATGTCCAGCAAACTGGACTCTCCTACCTTTCACAAGAGATGACACAGGTGGTAATTTCCCATATATTTGCATTTTAGTTGGATGGCGCTTCCACAAGAGATTTTGAGCTCTCATAAGGAGGCGAGTGTAAGTTCCATCCAACCGCCTCTCAAGCTTCTTTGATAACGTCCAGGTTTCTGAGCCATATAGTAGGATTGGTTCGACTGTGGCTTTGAATATTTCAAGTTTGAAGTCTCTACTTAGATTTGATGACCAGATCTTATGCATATCATTACAGGCTGACCAGGCCATACCCTTTCTAGCTACTACACAACGCACACAGCTAAAGATGGTAGCTGAGAGCAGCACACTACACCTATCCTGTGAAACTTGGAAATAAAACACTTGTAAACTACATTTGCACTTGAAGTCCACTCTCTTCGCCTGCCGGAGGCTGAACTACACGAAGAACAAAAAGAGATAATGGAAGAAGGTGATATTCTCCCGATATTGTAAACTTTGCCTTCCATTATAAATGCATGTTGCATTATCAAGAGCTTCAAGAAAAGAAAATATAAAAATATTAACCCAGATAAATGGAAAGGGCCCATTTGCTGACAACTTTACTTCTACTTGTACTTGTGGCGACATTCACCCTGGCCGGGTTGAGTCGGCTTCTTCTACCATAAAATAAGTTTCCTGGGAATATGTGGATTTCACAAGTGGTCCCCAATAATCCTGCATGTGGAGACATCCTGTTTGCCGCAGAAGCAGGGACAGAATGACTAAGGAGCCGCCGGTTGCTGAAACAGACACTCCAAGGATTTTCACCAGAGCCCTGTCTGCCAGGTTGTGGCCCTTTACTACTCGGTGTCAGACCAATCTGCCATGGGTGGCCCTACCTGGAACCGAATTTCCCGGCGGCATAGCTCTGACACTACCCGTTGCCAGTGTCCCTACCACGGTGAGGAGGGGATGGACTTTGGGGACGCACATAAAATATTACTATCCAATTATTTATTATTATGACCGGGTTCCAACCTGAACCATGTTATTACCTGAAAAGAAAGACGTTCCCATGCCGGGAATTGAACCTGGGGTGTTGGTCTCTGTAAGAAGCATTTGTGCTAGTTTATGTAAAAAGCACACATGCCAATCCATGTAGTTATTCAACTTATTCCTTCCTCTGAAATTGCTGGCCTTGTGCCAAAATAATGTCAGATACAATAATGCCTTGATATATAAGTTAATTTCTTCTTCGAGATTGCTCCTAAAGTGAAAACTCATAAAGCAAAGCAATAATTTCCCAGAGAAGCAATGTTATAAATTGTAATTCATTCCCAGAAAAATATTTTACCAATAAAATTTATAATACTTGTAAATAAATGACAATAAAACAACAGTAGAATGTAAAGAATATTTTATGTAAAGTAAAAACAATGTCAAGATCATTTATAAGAAAAAAAAATTATTATTATAATTGTTTTCTGAATCACTTTCACAAGATTCAGGGACACCATCATTTGCAGACGTGACCACCGATTCACAAGCAAAGAAACAAGTCTAAAGTTGTTTACTGAGAAGCATTCCTTTGCTCTTTATAAACTTCTTGGTAAGACACAGATGCATTTGTTATGGTAGTAGAAACTTTCAAAATTTGGATGTTGTGCTTGGAAAATGAAACTCATAAACAATGTCTGTAACTTGGGAAATGAATCTGTTCTTTATGAAGTGTTGTTCTCTGTCTGAGGAGCATCCTTGCTCTTTCTTTGTTGTGTGTCCACATCCTGAACTTTCCATCGAAGTCTATGAATGAACTCATCAATTCTAGAAATCAATTCCTTGAGATAAGAGTCCTTACGTGCAATAAATGTCTTTCAGCAATGAGTCTATTTCTATCAACTCCATTTTGCAAGCAGTATTCACCTATATATATATATGTTCATTTATACTTTTACTTGTTTCAGTCATCTGACTGTGGCCATTCTGGAGCATTATCTTTAGTCGAAGAAATCGACTTCAGGACTTATTTGTTGTAAGCCTAGTATTTATTCTGTCAGTCTGTTTTGCACACATAAATATATATACAACAGGCTTCTTTCAGTTTCTCTCTTCCAAAACCACTCACAGGGCTTTGGTCAGCCTAGTTAAAGTGCTCTTTTTGGAAAATGATATACCACAGGAATTACAGTGATGTGACTTCTTTTGTATGAATGCGTCTGTGCCTAGTCAGGTGACTATTTTGAGAAAATGATTTACCACAGATATCACAATGATATGGCTTCTCTCCTGTATGAACACGCTTGTGAGCAGTTACATGATTACTTCCAGAGAAGGACTTACCACAGATATCACACTGATATGGCTTCTCTTCAGTATGAACACGCTTGTGCTTAGTTAAGTTACCAGTTTCAGAGAAGGATTTACCACAGATATCACACTGATATGGCTTCTCTCCTGTGTGAACACGTTTGTGGTAAGTCAACTTAATATTTTGCGCAAATGATTTACCACAGATATCACACTGATATGGCTTCTCGCCTGTATGAATACATTCGTGAATAGTTACGTCACTATTTCCGGAGAATGATTCACCACAAATATCACAGCCATATGGCTTCTTTCCTGTATGAACACATTTGTGCTTAGTTAGGTTATCAATTCCAGAGAAGGATTTACCACAGATATCACACTGATATGGCTTCTCTCCTGTATGAATGCGTTTGTGAAGGATCAAGGTACCATTTCGAGAAAATGATTTACCACAGATATCGCAATGATATGGCTTCTCTCCTGTATGAACAAGCCTGTGCTTAGCTAAGTTACCATTTTGAGAAAATGATTTACCACAGATATCACACTGATATGGTTTCTCTTCTATATGAACAAGCCTGTGCTTAGTTAAGTTACCAGTTTCAGAGAAGGATTTACCACAGATATCACACTGATATGGCTTCTCTCCTGTGTGAATGCGCTTGTGAAGGATCAAGTTACCATTTTGAGAATATGATTTACCACAGATATCACAATGATATGGCTTCTCTCCAGTATGAACAAGCCTGTGTTTAGTTAAGTTACCATTTTGAGAAAATGATTTACCACAGATATCACAATGATATAGCTTTTCTTCAGTATGAACAAGTTTGTGTTTAGTTAAGTTACCTGTTTCAGAAAAGGATTTACCACAGATATCACAATTATATGGTTTCTCTCCTGTATGACTGCGATGGTGGCGAGCCAAGTTCCTATTCTGAGAAAAAGATTTACCACAGATATCGCAATGAAATGGCTTCTCTCCTGTATGAATACGTTTGTGAATAATTACTTGACTATTCGCGTAGAATGATTCACCACAAATATCACAGGAATGTGGCTTGTTTCCTGTATGAACACGCTTGTGTTTGGTTAAGTAATCGATTCCAGAGAAGGATTTACCACAGATATCACACTGATATGGTTTCTCACCTGTATGAATGCGTTTGTGAAGAGTCAAGTTACCATTTTGAGAAAATGTTTTACCACAGATATCGCAATGATATGGCTTCTCTTCAGTATGGACAAGTTTGTGTTTAGTTAAGTTACCACTTTCGGAGAAAGATTTACCGCAGATATCACAAAAATATGGCTTCTCTCCTGTATGAATACGTATGTGAGTGGTTAAGTAATAATTTCCAGAGAAGGATTTACCACAGATATCACAATGATACGGCTTCTCTCCTGTATGAATACGTTTGTGAAGAGACAAGTTACCATTCTGAGAAAAAGATTTACCACAGATATCGCAATGATATGGCTTCTCTCCTGTGTGAATACGTATATGTGTAGTTAAGTAACTGTTATTAACGAATGATTTACCACAGATATCACAGTGATATGGTTTTTCTCCTGTATGGGTGCGTTTGTGACTAGTTAAATTATGAGTATTAAAAAATGATTTACCACAGATATCACAATATGATATTTTGCCCTGTTCATTCTTCTCCTCATCAGAAAAATCAATTTCTTCAGGCTCTCTTTTACATTCAACTTCACTCCTAAATAATTCATTTTCCATAATTTTCCTTTTTCTCGTCACAGTACACAAATGTTTTCCTTCTTCTCGTATATTGCTCTTCAGAAATATTTCTACTGATATATCTCCATCAAAAGTGTTCTTTGGTAATAACTGAAGATGCTGCAAACTGCCTTCTTAATTACTTTAACTCATTAACATTCAGATTACTCTGTCAAATGTAATGTTTATTGAAATTCTTCTGAATTAATCATTCATTATCTTATTGCTTTAAGATTTCAGTGATGTAATTCTTTATGTTTAGAATAACATTGCAGGGTGAGTGTAAGAGGCCAGATGTGGGCAGTTTTAATGTAAAACAGCCAGGATGTTTGGGACTAATATGGTCAGATGAAATGCCAATGGATTAATTCAAATATAAATATAATTTTCTGTGTATTTCCGACAATAAAGAAGACAAATTTTGCTACATATGTCAGTTCAGAAGATATATTTTGCAGCAATTCAGTATATATTTATAGAAACAGGGTTATACGTGTTATGAGTAAGATGTTCAATACTAATGATGTAGTTTATATAAAAATCCTGTGATGCTGAGGTCATCTGATAATCTGAAACAAAAGAGAAACAACAGTGTAAAACATACAAGATAATTAGGAATTAGAGAGATTAAAACAGTGAGAGTTTTACTACATTTTTATATAGACATGTCCATAGAGGTGCAGGGATGGTTGTGTGGTAAGAAGTTGGCTCCCCAACACACAAATCTAATAAGCACACCCATTTTCTTCCTTCATTTCACTCCTTCTTGAATTCCCATGATTCCCTGTCACCATCCAATTCCATTAAAGTGAATTTGAATTTGAATGCTTAAGATATTGTGAATCTTTCATTAGGTGGTCTCAAAAATTTGTCCTACGAAGAAAGGCTGAGGACGCTCGACCTTTATTCTCTTGAAAAACGCCGCCGCCGTGGTGATCTCATTCTCGCCCACAACATCATAAGCGGAAAGTGTAACCTCTCGAAAGAGCTGTTCTTCACTCCTGCTCCAGAGCGTCGGCTGCGGGGTCATTCCGAAAAGCTCTACCTGCGAAGATTTCATCTTAATCGAAGGAGAGGAGCTTTCTCCGTCCGGGTTGCGGATCCGTGGAACAAGCTGCCAGACGAGATGGTGAAGATGCCGACGACCGCTTTGTTCAAAGCCTCCCTGGACCTCAAGTGGCCTGAACTCTTTACATGAACACCACCCTGTACTTAACTCCATGTCCCCCTACATGGCCTTGCTATTTGCTTTTGAGCCAAATTAACTAACTAACTAACTAACATAACCATGGATACGTTGCAGTCACTCTCTTCATAGAGCCTGGTGATCCTGACCCCTGAACTACAAGGTTCCCTCTGCCCAGCATCAATATAAGAAGCATTGTTGGTTCAGCTGAGTTCTTCTGCTGCTTCTTCACAAACTGCCATGCTGCAGTCCCAAAGTCCGTCACAGAGTACCCCAGGCTAAAGAATGGTTAGAAATCACAACCGTTCATTTATATTTTATTTGGAAAATATAAAGTGGACCTAGGCGGAATTTGAACTCAGAAATTAATAATAACTAGCAGTATCGCCCGGCGTTGCTCGGGTTTGTAAGGGAAATAACTATAAAGCATTTTTAGAGAGTTATAGCCAAAAAATAGCAAAAAATGCATTAAAAATGGAAAAAAAATTATGGTAAATTTTTTTTTAAATCGTTGACTCATCGTAGACATTTTTAGAGAGTTACTTCCCTTATATAATAGCGAAAAAATGCATTAAAATGGAAAAAAATGATGGTAAATTTTTATTTTAAATCGTAGACTCATCGTAGACGCGCGCTAATACCCAGAAGGGCTCGATATGAATCACGACTATAAGATACCCAGTTTTGGTTAAACTGCACCGCAAAATGTGGGAGTAGTTAGGAATCTAAATCGTAGGAGACAGACACACAACCTCTCTTTTATATAAAAAGATTTGGAAAAGGGAAAGTGGAGCTCGGCGGAATTTGAACTCAGACACTAATAATAATAATGGCAAATTAATTATGTGCAATACTTAATTAACAAATGCTCCACCACCCATACAATGTGACGTGTGTCAGTTATGTGTGGGTAGGAACCCAGCAAATGTATTTCATCATATTAAATTCCACTATAATCGTAATATACACAGTCTGGGTACTACTAGCGAACAGTGGTCCCGGTGCGCGCACTCGCGCAAGCTAGTCGTAAGTAGTCGATCCTACAATTTTTTAAAACTAATTAAATAAATTATTTTTATAAACAAACTAAGGTTAGGGTTAGGGTTAAAAAGTCGTTGTAGGATCGATTACTTACGACTAGCTAGCGCGAGTGCGCGCACCGGGACCACTGTTCGCTAGTAGTACCCACAGTCTGAACAGTATTTGTAGAAAATTTCATGAAAATAACTTAATTTCCCTCGTTTCATCAGGTTTTAGAATATTATTTACGATGGGTAAAATCTAAACAAATTTTGGATTTCCAAAGATTTGCGACAATAAAAGGTTTTGTACAAAGAGAAAACGAACTTAAATCTAAAAAATAAGACCAAATTATTACTCTACTCACGATTTAATCTCAATAGTTATCTTCGAAGGAGTCCTTTTCCCTGCAGTTTTAATACAAAAGCAGAAATTCACCCAGAAAAGTCGCTAATTTCAGAAAAGGGATCAAAGAATTTCTCAGACACCAGAAACGATCCTGAGAAAAAAAGACTTTTAAAACTGGGGTGTGCATAAAACATGAATTAGTTCGTTTTGAATACCGAAACGAAATTGTAGTATTGTACCAACCTTAATGGCAATTTAGGCCAGGCATTGGTTCTTCTGTTCTGAGCTTAAATTCTGCCGATGTCAATTTTACCTTTCATAGCTTCGGAATCAATAAAATAAAGATTCAGTCAAAAAGAGAAGTCGATGGTAGTTACTAATCTATCCCCCCCTCCGTGATATTCAGAAAATACTGATATTTAGAAAATGTGAAAGAGAAAGAAATTCATAAATTACTTTTTGCTTGAGCGTAATGGAAAATAAAAAGGTTATATTTATTCTTCTTCTTCAACCTTTTTCTATTAATTAAATGAAAAATTAACGAACCTAAATTTTTTTCCACCAACTATTTCCATTACACTTTTTGCCTTCACCGAATAATTTAGTCCGGTGGAACATACAGGCAACGGATAAAGAAGGCGACGGTGAGACGTGTCATGTCAAACAGCAGTCAAGCGCTAGACAGATATACATGGGGTCAGAATCTAGGGATCTTTTCCTTTTGAACGGCACTTTGTAACATAGTTTCTAGGTAACTAAACACTTTTAAACTTCGTATACTGGTAGAATGTGTTTATAAAACATCATTTTCTCTTGGCTTTATTGAGAAAATTCTATAGTTTGTAAGATATTTGTTGTTGTTTTTCTTCAATTTCTGCAATTTCAACCAATCAATGACGTCTATTGAGGTGAAAACATTCTGTGCCATATGAATATGTCCCTCGTTTAAGAAACAGATTGAGTTTATTTACATTTGTGAAGAAAAAAAGATATCCTTCCCCCAACCCTAAAACAGATTGAAAAGCAATAGATTAAATAAGTACCAGTTACGCACTGGGGTCGATATAATCGACTTAATTTCAACCAATCACTGACGTCTATTGAGGTGAAAACATTCTGTGCCATATGAATATGTCCCTCGTTTAAGAACCAGATTGGGTTTATTTACATTTGTGAAGAAAAAAAGATACCCTTCCCCCTCAACCCTAACCCTAACCCTAAAACAGATTGAAAAGCAATAGATTAAATAAGTACCAGTTACGCACTGAGGTCGATATAATCGACTTAATCCGTTCGTTTGTCCTTGTTTGTCTCCTCTGTGTTTAGCCCCTTGTGGGTAGTAAAGAAATATACATTAATTTTACCTTCGCTTCATTAAATTATATATCCAACGTTTGTCACGGATATAAAAATGATTAACTCCTAAAACAGTCCCACCGCGTATAACTGGTACACCGACTGAACTCTAAATGACCTTAAGTGTGAATAAAGAACTCTATAAATGTAGAGTTACTTCCCCCTAGCAATTCCCGCACTTTTCTCCCGCAATATTTTCCCATTCCCTGCTGTTGATTGACCCTCGTGTATATCACCGGTCACATCCGTTCAACAGATAATTAGCTGAGATTTAGGTCGATAGACGTGATTGCTAATTAAGCATATAGAGAAATCATCTACTGCATTCCTTATTACGCTAATCTTAAAAACATATCGTCTATAATAAAACCTAGAATTTCTTACGAAGTTGTCGTTGTCTACCTTGGCTTAAGTTCTCACTACCTGAACGTACTGCGACCTCGTCCTTACCGGATCTAAATATTATCTGCTTATCCTCCACCTTGGATTTATTGTGATACCTTCCTCCTCTACATTGGGTCTATAAATAATACGTAAGTGTTATATATATCTGTTTCTTTACTACCCACAAGGGGCTAAACATAGAGGGGACAAACAAGGACAGACAAAGGGATTAAGTCCCCGAAAGGATGAAAGGCAAAGTCGACCTCGGCGGAATTTGAACTCAGAACGTAACGGCAGACGTGCTATTGTTTCTGCCAGCTCGCCCCCTTCGTAAGTGTTATATATATATCCTGCCATTGTCTGTCGTAGATGAAGTTCTCATTTGAACATCCGTCTCTTATAATAGATTTGTTATTAATGTGTCAGTATTATTCACATCAAAAGAAACTGTAGGAAGCAGGGCGATCTTTCGTTTTGACTCGAAATAATGTAAACTCTGTATTCGGTCGTTTCCGTGACCACACGTTGTCTTGTCGGTTGGGAGGAGAAAGCCAATGGGTTGTGTGTGTGTGTGTGCAGGTTCCTCTGTGT
Source organism: Octopus sinensis (assembly GCF_006345805.1). Taxonomy (NCBI): domain Eukaryota; kingdom Metazoa; phylum Mollusca; class Cephalopoda; order Octopoda; family Octopodidae; genus Octopus; species Octopus sinensis. The sequence goes on along the minus strand of NC_042998.1, from coordinate 195,832,826 downwards.
GTTCACATGTAAATACAAAAAAAAAATTTTTATAAAAACACACGGGATCTTTTCGGTTTGACCGACAGTTTTTTCTAGCGGTGTCATATGAAATTGTCATCCATAATTATGACCCTAGTATCGATCTATTGCATTTCAATCTGTTTTAGGGTTAGGGTTAGGGGTGGAGGGAAGGGTATCTGGTACTACTTGAGAACAGTGGTTCCGATTCGCGCACACGTGCAGTCGCGTATCCGCGCCAGCTAGTCGTGACTAGTCGATCCTTACTTTGTGTTTTTGTGTTATTTACTTTGTTTAAAAAAATTATTTATTTTGTGTTTTATTTACTTTGCTAGGTAGTCGTTGTAGGATCGACTAGTCACGACTACGCGTGTGCGCGCACCGGGACCACTGTTCGCCAGTAGTACCAGGGTATCTTTTTTTTCTTCACAAATGTAAATAAACCCAGTCTGGTTTTTAAACGAGGGACATATTCATACAGCACAGTATATGCTCACCTCAATAGACGTCATTGATTGGTTGAAATTGCAGAAATTGAAAGAAAAAAAAACAACAAATATCTTACAAACTACAGAATTTTCTCAATAAAGCCAAGAGAAAAAGATGTTTTAAACACATTCTACCAGTATACGAGGTTTCAAAGTGTTTAGTTACTCTTTACTTGTTTCAGTCATTTGATTGCGGCCATGCTGGAGCACCGCCTTTAATCGAGCAACTCGACCGCGGGACTTATTCTTTTTGTAAGCCCAGTACTTATTCTATCGGTCTCTTTTGCCGAACCACTAAGTAACGGGGACATAAACACACCAGCATCGGTTGTCAAGTAATGCTAGGGGGACAAACACAGACACACAAACACACACACATATATATATATATATATATACATATATACGACAGGCCTCTTTCAGTTTCCGTCTACCAAATCCACTCACAAGGCTTTGGTCGGCCCGAGGCTATAGCAGAAGACACTTGCCCAAGATGCCACACAGTGGGACTGAACCCGGAACCATGTGGTTGGTTAGCAAGCTACTTACCACACAGCCACTCCTGCGGCTATATGGAAATTATTTTAAAAAACCGCTGTTCCTTTCAATTAACTTACTGAACACATAAAAAGATGCGTTTGGCAAATAAGAAATAACAGTTGCTCCCCAAGGACAGAAATTGTGTTACACAATGTTATCTGTTGAAGGCCTTCAACTCCTCCCAAATACAATGTTCATATAAGATTGAGTCTGTGTTTTCATGAAGCCTTGTTTAAAAAAAATGTAGCAGTAAATGTCGTATATATTAGGCGCAGGAGTGGCTGTGTGGTAAGTAGCTTGCTAACCAACCACATGGTTCTGGGTTCAATCCCACTCCGTGGCATCTTGGGCAAGTGTCTTCTGCTATAGCCCCGGGCCGACCAATGCCTTGTGAGTGGATTTGGTAGACGGAAACTGAAAGAAGCCTGTCGTATATATATATATATATATATATATATATATATATATATATATATATATATATGTATGTGTGTCTGTGTTTGTCCCCCTAGCATTGCTTGACAACCGATGCTGGTTTGTATTTACGTCCCCGTCACTTAGCGGTTCGGCAAAAGAGACCGATAGAATAAGTACTGGGCTTACAAAGAATAAGTCCCGGGGTCGATTTGCTCGACTAAAGGCGGTGCTCCAGCATGGCCACAGTCAAATGACTGAAACAAGTAAAAGAGTATAAATGAACACCAAGCCTTTGTCATAACCAAAGCTACACTCTGTCTTAAACTGTTGTTTCTCTCTTATTTCAGAATATCAGAGGATATTGGCATCAGAGGAATTTTACTGCAGAAGCGTCATCAATGTTTATCATATTTTGAAGACGATGTCACACAGAACTGGATATAAGAACCCTGTTTATGTAAATTAACTGTAAATTACAGTAAAATATTTCCTATGAGTGACATTATTGGTGAAATTTCTTGGATTCGCTGTCTCAAATGGGGTAGAATATAATTTCGAATTCTGAATGAACTTGGATAAATTTAAAAAGACATTTGCAACATCTGAAGATATCAGTAAAACTTATATTTGATAAAAATAAGGCAGTTGTAACATTCGTTAGGAATAAAATATAGAAACAAGAAGAAAGGAAAATTCCAGACCATTTTGTTGAAGAAAAAAATTACAGAAAGAGGAATTGTGTGAGAATCTTGGAGTTTTGTTAGTTTTAGCTGCAGAGATGCCAAAAGAACGAGGAAAATCTGTACACGACTGTGATATCTGTGGTAAATCATTCTCTGCAAATAATGCATTGGATATTCACAAACGCATTCATACAGGTGAGAAACCCTATCACTGTGGTATCTGTGGTAAATCTTTCTCTCAAAGGAATACCTTGACAAATCACAAACTTGTTCATACAGGTGAGAAACCGCATCACTGTGATGTCTGTGGTAAATCTTTCTCTCTGGTAAATACCTTAAATGTTCATAGAAATGTTCATATTGGAGAGAAACCATACCGTTGCGGCATATGTGGTGAATCATTCTCTAAAAATTATACCTTAACTGCTCACAAACGCATTCATACAGGTGAGAGACCATATCATTGTGATACCTGTGGGAAATCATTTCGTCTGAGAAATACCTTAATTAAACACATGCATGTTCATACTGGAGAGAAGCTGTTCCACTGTAATATCTGTGGAAAATCATTCTCGGGAAAACCTATTTTAGCTACTCACATGAATATCCATACAGGTGAGAAGCCATATCACTGTGATGTCTGTGGAAAAGCTTTCTCTCAAAATTCCTGTTTATTTGTACACAAGCGCCTTCATACAGGAGAGAAACCATATCATTGTGATATCTGTGGTAAATCTTTTACTCACAAAAATACCTTATCTAACCACAAACCTACTCATACAGGTGAGAGGAAATACCCTTGTGATATTTGTAGTAAATCATTCTATCGTAAAGATCTCTTAAGTGCACACAAACGTATTCATACAGGAGAGAAACCATATCGGTGTGATGTCTGTGGTAAATCATTCAGTCGTAGTCACCACTTGACCACTCACAAACGTATTCATACAGGAGAGAAGCCATATCGCTGTGATATCTGTGGTAAATCATTCTCTCACAGAAATGCCATAGCTTTACACAAACATGTTCATTCAGGATTGAAACTATATCACTGTGATATCTGTGGTAAATCATTCTCTCAAAGTAGTAAAGTTACTCTTCACAAACGTATTCATACAGGTGAGAAGCCATACCACTGTAACACGTGCAACAAATCGTTTGCTTACAAAACAAATTTAACCAACCATAAACGTACTCATACAGGTGAGAAACCCCATCCCTGTGATACCTGTGGTAAGTCATTCTCTTCTAAAGCTAGTTTAACTAGCCACAGACACACTCATACAGGAGAGAAACCATATCACTGTGATATCTGTGGTAAATCATTCTCTCATAAAGATACTCTAACTCTACACAAACAGACTCATACAGGATTGAAACCATATCGCTGTGATGTCTGTGGTAAATCATTCTCTCAGAGTGGTCAAGTAACTCTTCACAAACGCATTCATACGGGTGAGAAACCGTATCACTGTGATATATGCAGTAAATCATTCTCTCGCAGAAATAATTTATACACCCATAAACGTATTCATACAGGTGAGAAACCTTATCAGTGTGACAACTGTGATAAATCTTTCTCTTGCAAAAGTAATTTAACTAAACACAAACTTACCCATACAGGTGAGAAACCACACCACTGTGATATCTGTGGTAAATCATTCACTCACAGAAGTTCTATACCTGTACACAAACGTGCCCATACAGGAGAGAAACCATATCACTGTGATATTTGTGGTAAATCATTTTCTATAGGGTCTGAATTAGCGATTCATAAACGTATTCATACAGGAGAGAAACCTTTTCAGTGTGACATCTGTGATAAATTATTCTCCGTGAAAGCTAACTTAGCTAAACACAAACTTATTCACACAGGAGAGAAACCATATCATTGCGATACTTGTGAGAAATCATTTTCCCAAAAGGGACATTTAACTACACACAGACTTACTCATACAGGAGAGAAGCCACATCATTGTGATATCTGTGGTAAATCATTCTCTCAGAGTGGCACCTTGACTTCACACAGACTTACTCATCCAGGAAAGACTCCATATCACTGTGACATCTGTGGTAAATCATTCACTCTCAGAAGTTCTATGACTGTACATAAACGTATTCATACAGGTGAGAAACGTTACCACTGTGATATCTGTGGGAAATCATTCTCTTTAAAAGCTTACTTAACTAATCACAAACGTATTCATACAGGTGAGAGACCATATGAATGTGATATCTGTGGTAAATCATTCACCCAAAAGGGACATTTAAATAAACACAAAGGTAGTCATTCAGGAATGAAATCACATCATTGTGACACCTGTGGTGAATCATTCTCTGAAATAGATCACTTGACCACTCACAGACTCATTCATTAGGAGAGAAACCATGTCATTGTGATATCTGTGGTGAATGGTTCTCTCAAATAAATCTCTTAGATAAACACAGATACACATTGATATGGAAGAGAACCCATGTAACTGATTCTGTGGTATATCCTTCTCTGAAAAAAGACAATTAACTACAGATATCTTTCTCATCATAGAGAAGAGTGACTGTATCAATATCAAAAGTCATTTGTTGAAAGGAATATCTTATATAACAATAAATATATCCACACGATAAAGAAGATATAACAGCATGTTATAACAACTTGCTAATACTATATTTTTATATATCCTCATCAATTCTGATATTTTTAATAAAAGCTGTTTTTTCATAATATTCAGAATTTTATCAGTGAACAGGTCGCCGTCTCAAAGCGACGAAATTATTTTGACAAATTAAATTTAAATGTTGAAGTGAATCTAACGGTTTTTGTGTGTTTCTTAAATGGCTTATAAACACTTTCCACGCTGCAATTGTTTTTCGTTCCAGCACACGAACTCAGATCGGGTCACTTGCTGTGCAAGTACATCTCCGTAACATATATATTCCATGTAAGATATGAATAAAAAATACTGTCAATGTTTGCCCAGTTGTGTGTATGAGAGATGAGGAATGTCTTTTCATGCTTCAGTAACGACATTACCTCATAGGTTATTATGCTAGAAATAGATACGCAAACCATAAGTGGAAATACTTCATTATAGGCACAGACGTGACTGTGAGGTAAGAAGCTTGCTTCCTAACCACACAGGTTCAGGGTTCAGTCCCCTTGCATGGCTCCCTTATGTAAGTGTCTTCTACTTCAGGAGTGGGCTGACCAAAATCTTGTGAGTGGATTTTGTAGACGGAAACTGAAAGAAAGCCGTCGTATAAATATATGTATGTATATATACATATATATATGTATGTATATATATATATATATATATATATGTATGTATATATATATATATATATATATAATTATTGAAGTAAACAAATGAATTATCTTATTACGGATAATTCGAAAGATAACCGATACCTGGGTAGCAAAATTCACAACAGAAAGGGCACGGTTGAAGTTACGACCATGGGGCATAAAATCTGTGCCTTAGTGCGGAAATTTGAAGTTTTATATATTAAGTATAGGAAAGAATGGAGCTGAACAAAGATTTAACAAAATTCCTTTATTTTATTTTCGACATATGTTTCGAAGTCTGCAAAGTCCCTAATTCGGATGGAATAAGGAGTCCATTTTGCAGCTTTCTCTTCAGGAAAATCCAGGAACTTAATTCTCCAACAAAATGCATAACAAGCTTTTCGACAACTGCTCGCGAGGAGCCCATGAAATTAATGATACAAAATGTCTATTTATATGCGTTGATGCCAGATTGGATGAAAGCAGAAGAGATTGTCCGTTGAGATAGTTCAAGGTCAGAATCAAGGTAGTAGAAGGAGGGTACAGGAAAATTAAAGAGTGTGAATGTATTCTGTATGACTGGTGTTTATATTTGATTTATTTTATGAATGAGTGTGAAAAATTGCCTTAATGTATGTGTGTGTGCGTCTTTGAATGCGTGACAGTGTGTTTGGAAGCAGAGAGAGAGAGAGATAGCAAGAATTAACGGTCAAGAAACTGAAAAGGCTGTGTCTGTGTGTTCGAATGTGACAACTTAATAGAGAGAGGGCGTCCACAATATCAATGACAGGATGCAGTGTTGCTGTAGGGAATGGCAGTAGTTCTTATACTAACAGGGATGAGATATCACCCTTCAAATTTTATTAGGAAATCCAGGGGTTATCTATATTAGACTTCATTGGTATGAGAGAAAGGTATGCCTTTTCCAGTGAAGGCATCTGAAAGAACTCTGCACAATCGAGTTTACTAGCCGTCCTCGGGCGAACAAAATATGAAATAGTTCGGAGTTACAAAGGGCACAGATTTTTTTGCCCTTATCAAACGGTAAAGACACCGATAAAATTGACCATTCCAGTCTAAAAGTTGAATTCGCATTCTTCAGACGCCAGACTGATTTGCTTAGCCCAGTAGCGTGTTGCTTCTCTCTATCTTGGAACGTGGAAAAATGGTTCAATATTCTTGTGGCTAATTTTGATGATGTAGCGCCGATATAGAGGAAGACATCGGATTCAGTATAAACTCTGCACTGATAAATGGCGTTTCTAATTTTGGAGTTACTAGATAAAAACCTTAATCTATTGGGATTGGCTTCCGATACTAATACAGCGTTCTTATTACTATGATGGTTGTAAAAACTACCGCTGGATTCGATACTATTCACCCCATTATCATTACTATTTAAGGCAATATCACCTGCATATTCCCTGTTACTGGGAATGCTGTGATTGATAATGTCCGTAAAACTACTGTTGTTAAAACCGCTGCTAATATTATTGTTGGGACTCCCTTCGTTAATGACGAGATCAGTGCTCTTTTCCTTATTACTATTACTAACTCCAATGTTGGTATGAAGGCTGCTAATATCTGTGCTACTTCTATTATTATTATTATTATTACTATACGTTATGTTGGAATTTGACGGGGCAGAGTCTCTGCTCATGGGTGACAGGGCCTTATTTAGCAGCTTATTGTTATGGGAGGCAATTATCTGTGAAAGATTTTTAGTATTTGAGAAAGCTATCCTTACTTTGTGCGAATTTATAGTGGAGTAATATCTCGAATTTCTGGGAAAATTTCTGGCAATGGCTTGGCGAAACTGCAATGGTAGGTTAGATCTTATTTGTTTACCAAAGGGAATCACAAACCAGATATAGTTTTTCTTGTTCTTGTACTGGCTCGGAGAGTCAATTCTTACATTAAGGGGGGCATCTCTGGGTTGAATAATGGGTTTTGGCCTACGATGGCCTCCCATGGACCGCAAATTATTTGTGTTAGCTGTACTTGTGTCGACATTCCTAAAGCTACCATCACTACTTATATTATTTATACTATTGTAAGTTGACTTATCCTGATGATAAAATTCTGGTTTCGGAAGGGCCGGGTCTATATATGTTACCTTTTCCCTATAACCGGCTTTTGACAGGGCGGCATTATAGAATTCCGCTTTATGCTTAAAAATGTCGACGTTGGCTATAAATTTGATAATCTTAGAGAAATATTTTTAACTAAATTATCTGTGATAGTTTTTGCGTGGTTAGAGAAAACACTGACATACGTTAAGTTAGTGGAAGATTTGTGGTAGGGGCAGTACGAATCGCTATGGAGGTTTAGTGTGACATCTAAGAAATTGGCCTTAGTAAGTTCGTTATCAAAAACTATGCTCATGCCCATCCTACTAAAGAACCTAGCTAATCTATTTTTAGTTTTCTGTATCATTCTATTCGGGGTATTCTGTAGGTAAAACAGACAATCGTCACGATATAGACCGCCGCCGATGTCCGGGAATTGGTCGGATAATTCATAGAGAATATAGATTCCGACCAAATCGGCTATCTGGGCGCTATCTGAACTTCCCATAGGCACATCGAACTCGTTGGGAGTATCCTTACGAACCCATAACTTATCTTCAAACTGTATAAAGGATTTTCTGGCGACTAGAATTATATCAATTTCTTCTCTTGTGAGGCCTGCCTTATTATGTGCATGCCATAGGGCCTTATTGAGTACACTAGGGTTAATCGAGGGGTAGAAATTAGCAATATCGAACTGAATGTATTTAGTTCTGTTTTTATTAGAGATAGAAGAGAACCAATTTACGACTTGCGAGGAGTTCGAAAATAAAATAAAGGAATTTTGTTAAATCTTCGTTCAGCTCCATTCTTTCCTATACTTAATATATATATATATGTATATATATATATATATATAATATATATATATATATATATATATATTATACATATATATACATATATATGTATATATATATATATCTATATATATATATATATATATATATATATATATATATATACTTATATATATACATATATATATATATACATATATATATAACTTAGATAAACTTAGATGTGTTTCGACCAATGATTGGTCCAGGCCATGTCTAACTTAATAGCACCACCTGATAGGATTATTTGAATCCTGTTTAAGTCAAGTTTTGCTCATGGTCCATTCAAGTAGTGAGTTTTTGTTGGGTGAGTTGTATCCAATTATGGGTGGCTTATCTGGTATTCTTTGAAGGAATCTATCCAGACTCCGTTTAAAGTTGATGGGATCCTGTTCCTCTTTGATCTCTTTCGGGACAATGTTAAATAGGGCAGGGCCTGTTGAAGAAAAGAAATTATGTTGCAGTGTGCATGTATGCTGTGATCTTGAATTGGGCAGGGGACGTATGGCCCGTGGTCCCAGTCTTGGATGAACCTTGAAGCTTATGTTCAGGTCGTTTGGGCAAAGTTGGCGGTATATTCTCCACATCGTACAAATGATGTACCGTTCACGGTGACGCTGGAGAGAGTAGAGTTTCAAGGCTTTAAAGCGATCCCAATAATCGAGAGCAGCCATGCCTTCAATTCGTTTAGTGAGTGCTCTCTGGGATGATTCAATCCTTGAGATGTTTTGTCTTGTATGGGGAGACCACAGTGGGCAGCAGTATTCGAGGTGTGGCCGTACAAAGGAGGAGAAGAGTGGTATGATGACACCTTGTTCTCTGGACCGGAAAGTTCTTAAGATCCAGGAACTCATCCTACGAGCTATATCGACCTTCTTGTTGATATGTGCACTCCAATTGAGATCATCATCAACAATTACACCTAGGTCTCTGATGATGTTAGAGGCTGTGAGCGGTTCCCCTGAAGGAAGAGAGTATGGCTGTTTTAGTGAGGAGTTTCTTCCAAAATGCATCAGTTCAAATTTTCCCTCGTTCAGTTGCATTTTGTTTCTGTCTGCCCATTGACTCACAGCATATAGATCAGACTGGAGTTGAGTTCGGTCTGCTTCTTCATTGACAATTTGCTGGAGCTTGGTGTCATCAGCAAATATTTTCACTTTGCAG
>NC_042998.1:195780840-195818340 GCF_006345805.1 Octopus sinensis | reverse complement strand
CCTGTTTGAGGATCTCTTTCTCAATGAACTTCCAGTTTGCTTTATGAAAGTTTAAGTTGGAGAGATGGTGGATGCTTCGTATAGGCTGTGTCTATGGGGGCTTTTGGTCCATACATATGGAATAAAGACTTGCCTATTCAATCCTTTCATCATTCCTTTTTAATATTTTTAAAATTCCTGACCTAATAGGCGCAGGAGTGGCTGTGTGGTAAGTAGCTTGCTAACCAACCACATGGTTCCGGGTTCAGTCCCACTGCGTGGCATCTTGGGCAAGTGTCTTCTGCTATAGCCCTGGGCCGACCAATGCCTTGTGAGTGGATTTGGTAGACGGAAACTGAAAGAAGCCTGTCGTATATATGTATATATATATATATAAGTGTGTGTGTATATGTTTGTGTGTCTGTGTTTGTCCCCCTAGCATTGCTTGACAACCGATGCTGGTGTGTTTACGTCCCCGTCACTTAGCAGTTCGGCAAAAGAGACCGATAGAATAAGTACTGGGCTTACAAAGAATAAGTCCCGGGGTCGATTTGCTTGACTAAAGGCGGTGCTCCAGCATGGCCACAGTCAAATGCCTGAAACAAGTAAAAGAGTAAAGAGTAATATGCTTCATTATTGTCCATTCTGTGATTTTGTCTATATGATGAAATTTTGTCTAATTTTTCTATATGATGAAATTTTTTGCAGAGAAACTTTCCTATGGCAAATTTTTTCTGGACATGGTCAACTTTTGCCAAGGACATGCATTTATGTTGTTTTCTCCATAATTGTTAATTTGAGAGTTGTGGCATACCCCAGTAATCCAACTGCTTAGGTATCTTATTTGGCCGACCAAATTGAGAATGTGAGTCCTGGTGGTCAGTCTTTTATGGCAATTAGGTGTCCAAAGAGGGTCAGTTTGGCCCAGGGTGGAAACACATTAAGCGTGAGACCCTGCTGAGCAGTTGCGGGACCAAACCTGTGAATAGTCATCTGCCAACAGTCTGTTAGATACAACTAAACTCCAACCTCATCTCCATTGGTGATAACTAAATCAATGGACATCTGTTGCTAGAAGTACAGCTCTAGTCTATAGTACATCTGTAATCTGTGGTCTTCACACAGCTCATCTGGTTTTTATCAACTGGTTGTAGAACATCTGGAAGGCATATTTAGTTTGTAGAATACCTGGTAGATATTTACTGTTCGTAGAACATCTGGTAGGCGTCTACAGACGTCAGAACATCTGGTGGACCTGCAAATGCTTTCATCTTAAAACTAAGGCCAAGTAGACCCTCTGGACATTACTGTCTCAAGTCCTGAGTCTGATAGATCTGGTTACACAGTCTCTGTGGTGTATATAAGTGACTGAGATCATAATATTCCCCCTGGATAAGATGCCAGTTCATTGCAGGGTCACTCACAGAATGCAATGCACTTTCCAGACCAGGAATTGAAACTACAATCTTGCATGCAACACCCTAACCACTTAGCCACACATCTTCACAATCTAAAACAATGTCCTACTTTTATTTTTAGCCAGCAGTGAACATTAAATATAGATCTGAGCCTGGTTGTCCACTACAACCATATATTTCATGCTGGACAAGTCACCTATCTGACTCAGTGACATGATGTTGGTCAGGCGTCATCACTTCTGTATCCATTGTTGTGTCCTTAAAAATTTTGCAAGCTTTTATCATCAAATTGGCTACTGCTGCAGTTTCTCACTAATTAAATTAACATATGATCAGAGGCATTCCAGTTGTGACCATCCCATCATCTTCTTTCAAACAGTGTATCTTGGACGACATTTTAGAATTTATCTCTTTTTATGACAGTTGTATTTAGTTTTGGGGAAGGAGATTTTGCTGCTATTTCTAGCAACCACAAAGACTCTCTTCTTAAATTGTTGTTTACTCATACCAGCTCTGATTGAGAAAGCATAACATCAACGGAATTCCAGTGACCATCCTGCCTCAGGGGTTACTACGTTCAATATAACCTATTTCTTTCCTACCCACAAGGGGCTAAACACAGAGAGGACAGTCAAAAGGATTAAGTCGATTACATTGACTCCAGTGCGTAACTGGTACTTATTTAATCGACCCTGAAAGGATGAAAAGCAAAGTCGACCTCGGTGGAATTTGAACTCAGAACGTAACGGCAGACGAAATACAGCTATGCATATCGCCCAGCGTGCTAATGGTTCTGCCAACTCGCCACCTTTGTTCAATATAATCATTTTTAAAATGGCAATGTAATTTGGTTGTTACTTTTAGCAGATCAAGCAACTACATAAATGCTCCTTGTTTGGTTCAAGGCTCAAGTTATAGTTATCGTTAGTGTCTAATCATGAGCTCCGCTTAGCAGACCAAATATTTAAGATCCTGTCAAGGGTCTCCACATAAGTTGGACAAGTGGCTGTAATCATCTAGTGGTTAGGACCCTACATTATGGCCATGGTAACCCAGGTTCGAATCCTGGTCATGGCAGTCTAATTCCATTTTTAGGTGCACGTGTGGCTGTATGGTAATAAGCTTGCTTCCCAACCACATGGTTCCAGGTTCAGTCCTACTGCATGGCACCTTGGGCAAGTGTCTTCTACTATAGCCTTGGGCCGACCAAAGCCTGTGAGTGGATTTAGTAGATGGAAACTGAGAGAAGCCCGTCATATATGCATGTATGTTTGTCCCCACCCATCATCACTTGACAACCGATGTTGGTGTGTTTACGTCCCCACAATTTAGCAGTTTGGCAAAGAGAGACCAATTGAATAAGTACTAGGCTTACAAAGACGGGGTCACTTTATTTGACTAATGGCAGTGCTCCAGCATGGCAGCAGTCAGTTGACTGAAACAAGCAAAAGAATAAAAGAATATCACAATGGGTCCAACAGGAGTTCCAATTGTGACCATTCCATCAATAGAGTGGGCTGCACACAGGTCTCAGATCATATAGTTTCTACTTTAAATAATTCTTTCTGACACAAGGCCATCGGTTTTGAGGGGAGGGGGAGAGTTGATTACATTGACTCGCTGATGATTGCGCCATCTTGCTGCTCACTTATGGTAATGAGTTTTAGCATAAACTAGTAGTATCGCCTGGCGTTGCTCAGGTTTGTTTTGACCCTTTAGAATTGGAACTTTTGAAAAGCAAAAATTTTGCATTATGTAGCTTGTTATTCTCTTTAAGCGAACATTTTTCTGGTTGAAATACACCGAAAAATGGCGACACAGCAGTCAAAAAATCGTAAAAAATAGGAATTTTCATAGAGAAAAAAGCACCTTTTTGATGTAAATAATTTTTGGTGTTAACATGGTCCGATTTGAATTTGAAGAGCAAGCCTTCTTCTATCATAATCTCAATTTTGGTCAACTTGTGCCGCAGGTTCTCGGAGGAGATAGTGTTAGTTGAAGGCTACCAAACCTGCCACACACAGACAACTTCAACTTTATATAGAGAGAGATGTGTTGAGATAATTAACAGCTTCATTAAGTAGATCATGTGACTATTTAGTCCATGTTGACATTATTTTCTTGAAGCTTTCTATGTAGACAAGCAAAAATATAAAACATCTCATCTGACACTCATTGTGCTTGATATAAAGGAACTTGAAATAATTCTAATACACAGTACACAGCAACAAAAATGATTTGTTGACAAACACTAACATTCATTATAGATATGATGGAACGTTCTTAATGCATAGCCTATAAATAGGGTTTGTTTGAGCACTAACTTTCAGTGTGCCGAATTGCGATCCACTTCACACACTCCCTTGCTGTTAAAACAGTTGTTTTAATGACTCCATGCTCAACCTGATGTGTTATATCTAGCAGATATGATGTGTACAGATTCTTATGCTTAATCAAGCTCCAGTACTAAGCCTTTGTATCCATGTTGTAACATCAATGTTACAACATATTTCTTTCAGTTGTGTTGACTTGATGTGAAGATTATAATTCTTGACCGACTTTGACTTCTGCAGTGTAAATAAAATCATGATTAGTCGTTTGTATGGTGTTGTTGCCGCATCACATGCAGCCTCACACAAACATCATCATCAACATATATTTACGACAGAACCAAGCCACAGCAACCACCACATGGCAATGTTAAATAAGCACACTATCATCATGTCTACTTTTTCATGCTCGTGTGGGTCAGACGAAAAAAAAAAAATATAAAAGTCACTCTGGGTCCTCTAATTGAACTCAGGCCTCCTATAAGCTAATTGCTAATCACTAATTTCAATCCAGACAGTCTCCTTACATAGCTTGACTCCATAATTATATTTACTCTCTCTCTTTTACTTGTTTTAGTCATTTGACTGCGGCCATGCTGGAGCACTGCCTTTAGTCGAGCAAAATCGACCCCAGGACTTATTCTTTGTAAGCCCAGTACTTATTCTATTCATCTCTTTTGCTGAACCGCTAAGTTACAGGGACATAAACACACCAGCATCGGTTGTGAAGCTACGTTGGTGGGGGGACAGACACATACATACGATGGGCTCCTTTCAGTTTCCGTCTACCAAATCCACTCACAAGGCTTTGGTCGGCCCAAGGCTATACTAGAAGATACTTGCCTAAGGTGCCACGCAGTGGGACTGAACCCGGAACCATGTGGTTCGTAAGCAAGCTACTTACCACACAGCCACTCCCGCGCCTATAAATATTATTATTATCACTTGTACTGCAAAGGGAATTATCATCATAACAATGGACCACTAGATTGCTTTAAATATTACATGCTTTAATGCATCAAATGATCCCCCCCACCCCGAACATGCGCTGCTGAAATTAGGGTTGCGTCTAATATGTCTGAGTGTATCTTGTGCCATCAAACATGATTTGTTTAAGAAATATTTCAGTGAATATTTTCGATAAATATTCAATGATAGGCGCAGGAGTGGCTGTGTGGTAAGTAGCTTGCTAACCAACCACATGGTTCCGGGTTCAGTCCCACTGCGTGGCACCTTGGGCAAGTGTCTTCTGCTATAGTCCCGGGCCGACCAATGCCATGTGAGTGGATTTGGTAGACGGAAACTGAAAGAAGTCCGTCGTATATATATATATGTGTGTGTGTGTGTCTGTGTTTGTCCCCCTAGCATTGCTTGACAACCGGTGCTGGTGTGTTTATGTTCCTGTTACTTAGCGGTTTGGCAAAAGAGACCGATAGAATAAGTACTGGGCATACAAAGAATAAGTCCTGGGGTCGATTTGCTCGACTAAAAGGCGGTGCTCCAGCATGGCCGCAGTCAAATGACTGAAACAAGTAAAAGAGTAAAGAGTGATAATTTTCCAAAGCTGGTTTTAGTTCACCTTAATGTACAAAGTGTTCCTTGAAGTTATTGTTATTTTGGACATTTTGATGTCCATCAAAGTCCCCGATGTATTCCAGGTTTCGTATGATGAAACAACAACCCATGCTGTTGGTGGCACCAGACGATATGTTGAGGATAAGGTGCTGAGGACCAAGAGCTGCCTGGTCCTCGGTTAGTGTTACATTTTATTATATACTAGTAGTATGGCCCAGCGTTGCTTGGATCTGTTTCGAATTTTTGAAAAGTAAAAATTTTACATTATGTAGCTTGTTATTCTCATCATCATCATCATCGTTTAACGTCCGCTTTCCATGCTAGCATGGGTTGGACGGTTCGACCGGGGATCTGGGAAGCCAGAAGGCTGCACCAGGCCCCAGTCTTATCTGGCAATGTTTCTACAGCAGGATGCCCTTCCTAACGCCAACCACTCCATGAGTGTAGTGGGTGCTTTTTACGTGCCACCCGCACAGGTGCCAGGCGAGGCTGGCAACGGCCAAGATCGGATTGGTGCATTTTACGTGCCACCGACACGGAAGCCACTCGAGGCGGCGCTGGCATCGGCCACGATTCGGATAGTGCTTTTTACGTACCACCAGTCCAGGGGTCCTGGCATCTGCCGGGTGCCAGTCATAGGATTGGTTCAATTTTGATTCTCTTTATGAAAATATATTTAAGGATGGAAAAACATTAAAAATCAACTTTCTTTCTTTTTTCATGTCACACATATGCATACACGTATCATCACCATCATCATCATTGCCATCACCATCCTTACAGTCAGCTGTCATCATTGTTCACCTTTGTCACACACCTACACAACACACCTCACTCACACCTGTTTGGAATGCAATGCTGTATAAAAATCACCACCTTTCTTCAACATACATTTTCTACACTGGCATTGGTCAAACGGTTTGCTGGACTCCAACGAACCGGAGGACCGTGTCCAGCTCCAATGTCTGTGTTTGTCATGGTCCCTACACCTGGATGCTTTCTTCACAACAATAGCACTAATAAGAATAAGATGATCAAGGAACTTGCAAGACAAAGAAAATGACCCCTCACCTAAGTGGGGTTGTAGTAGAGGGGATGGAGGTTTTATGCCAGGCTGAAACCCTAAAGCAGTGATTCTCAACTAGGGTCTTTATGACACTTTGGGGTCCATATGAGATTCTGCTGTTAAAGTTTATGTACAAGAAATTGGTTATACCGCTATAATACAGAAAATATTTTAATTTTGTTTTTTATACAATTCCTAAAAATATTTAGATATAAAAATATAATGGGATTTGTTTACACATCAGATGGTTATGAGGTTCCAGTCGGGTAAAATCGGAATCCAAATGGTCCATAGACAAAAAAATGGTTGGGAACACAGGGCTAGAGTATGATAGAGAGAGAGAGGAACAGGTGTCTGCTTTAGAAAGGCTATGGGGCTACCTTGAATTATATAAGGGCAGGTGGGAGCAGCTGGAAAGAAGATAGAAATGTCGATGTGGTGTCAGAGTTTGCTGCCAAGGTATAAGAAGATGAGTTCTTTAGTATTGAAACCAGCCATATCCAGCCCAAATATTCTACTTGTTTTATGCTCAGACCAGCCATATCTGGCTTCTCACACCTACCCTACAATGTCATTCTAAAAATAAGCAACCACATCATCGAAATCTTGAGGCTGCAACGATAATGCTGGATTGATTGGAAACAGTGTGAATGAACGAGCATTGCATTTGACGGAGTAATCTGAATGCTAAAGGGTTAAGGGAGAATATGGACCGAGGGCAATGAAGGGCAAGTGGATAAAGGGACCAGAATGTGAAAGGAGAGTAAGAGATGGTTAGGGATGGGTGTAGAGGTGAATGCAGTGAATGATGTACAAAGGTGGAGGTGTGGTTGATGGTAAATATCAGTCATTGAGCAAACCAGTTCAGTTCGGTAGAGTGAAGGTTATGAGGGTCAGTCAGTCACCTAGAATAAAATATATAAATTGATTAACAATCACAGAGTCTGTAAACTGAATAAGTGCCAGTTGATGGCATTGTTTTAATGGTTGGCACAAATAGGAAACAACATCTCGCGATGTTGTCTTTTATTGTTCCAAAATATTTTGTAATTCATCTTCTACCATTTTCTTTCTTTCTCTCCAATACATGAAACAGCTGTCAAGAATAAATGATTGTTATGTAATGTTGCAGAGGATCAGTGATGTAGTGTGGGCAAAGAAACAGGGGCCACTGGCTTTGGTGTAAAATTCTTAAGGACACAAAAGTTCAAAAGCGGAATATAAAGTAGTAATAATTCTTTTTACTGTATGGCACAAAGCCTGGGATTTTGGTGGAGAGGGTTAGTCAATTACATCCATTCTAGAACTCAATTGGTACTTATTTCATCAACTCTGAAAGGACGAAAGGCAAATTTGATCTTTGTGGAATTTGAGCTCAGAATGTTATGAAATGCTGTGAGGGTTAGGGTTAGGGTATGAGCCAATGTGTCACCTTATATAATGTAGAAATAATTCTTTATAATTTAGCTAAAAGACCAGCAATTTTCAGTTGATATCATTAATTGTTACTTTATTTTATTGATCCTGGAGGGGTGAAGGCTTAGCTGATCTTGGTAGGATTTGAACTCAAACTGTAAAGATTCAGAACAAGGACCTCAAAGCCTTTTCCCCAATACTCTAATGATTCTGTCAACTTGCTTCCCTTGGTTTCTAGTTTAAGCACAAAGCCAGTGCTTTTGAGGAATGGGAGCCAGTTGATACCATTAATTGGTACTTTGTTCTATTGGCCCCAGAAGGATGAAAGACAAAGTTGACTTTGGAGAAATTTGAACTCGGAATGTACTAAATTGGAAGTAATACCACTGGACATTTTGTCTGGCGCTTTAATAATTCAGCTGGTTTGCTACTTTCTATAAAAGAATCGAAATAAAATGGACCCGCCTTGCAATTTTTGCTGGTAACCCATGACTATTTTGCTGAGCAGCATGATATCTACTAGAAATATTATCACAAGAGCAGAGTTGTAGGATAGATGGGGGCTAAACTGGGTACAACATTTTTCAGGTACCAAAATAAATAAGTAAATGTAAAGTGGCAATAATTCTTTCTGGCCCACAACTTTGAGGGGAGGGGCAAGTCGATTATATTGACCTCAGTATTTAACTGGTACTTTATTTTATCGATTAGAGGCAAAGCTAATTTCTACAGGATTTGGGCTCAGAACACAAAGAACTGGAAGAAATACCATTCATCGTTTTGGTTGATGCACCAACAATTCTACCAGTTTTCTGATATTAAAAAAAATTTAGCACATCCTCCCTGCAATGCTTGCCTTACCCCCAGGGGCTGGCAAGTTGCTCTCAGCCACTGTACACCATGATATCTGCTAGAAAAAGAAAATTAAAAAAAAAGTGGAACAAAAAAAAGCGAAATAATGATAATAGAAAAAAATACTAGATGAAACAAGAAAAACAACGAAAAATATACACAAAAAAAAAGAAAGAAAAAAAAATCAATTAAAGAGACGAAGGAACAAAAAACTGAAAAATTACCGATAAATAGTTTAATATCTACAAAAAAATCGCAACGTTGTTAAAGTGGAAGAAAGATGGATTATAGGGTTTGGATTATAAAGATGGATTATCGGATTTGGATTAAAAATTTGAGGGATTCTCTAAAGGGCTACGCAAATTTGATTGAATGCAAAATCAGAAAAGAGAAAGATGTGAGATCTATGAATCCCCCAAAAGAAATGATGCTATCTGCCGTTCTAGCAGAGATTCTTGTGTGTGTGTGTGTGTGTTCACATGACTACATGTACATGTATATGTGAGAGGTGTACATATGTATGTATGTAAGTGTGTATGTGTGTATGTTAATGTCGGTTGGTGGTGGTGGTGGAGGAGGAGGAGGAGGGAGAGGGGGGTGTTATTATAATGAAAAAATGAATCTGGTTTGAGCTGAAGGATGACATGAGCCAAGATGTTTGGTGGCCACCAGCAGGTTTTGAGCAGGGTGGACTGTCTTCACCCAATAACTGTTACCAACTCCTGTAATGCGTGTTTTGTTGTGTGAAAGGATTTTTATGGAGGAAATTTAGCTGCTCTTCTTTGCCTTCCCGGCGCGTTTCACATTTCGTCGGCCTGCAATAAAAGAAAAAAGGAAATATCCATAAATATCCAACATAAAAACAGATTTAAAAGTAAAAAAAAAAAACAAAAGAAAAAAATGAAATTAAAATAAAGAAATTTTTAATTTTTCTCTCAAAAAGAAATTGAAAATATTTCTCAAGTACTATAGGCTTAGGAGTGACTGTGTGGTAAGTAGCTTGCTTATGAACTACATGGTTCCATGTTCAGTCCCACTGTGTGATACCTTGGGCAAGTGTCTTCTACTATAAGCCTCGGGTGAACCAAAGCCTTGTGAGTGGATTTGGTAGAGGGAAACTGAAAGAAGCCTGTGTATATATGTATGTATATATATATGTGTGTGTGTGTGTATATATGTTTGTGTCTCTGTGCCATATCTTAGACTTTGCAGCACAACGCGGTCCACAGATTTGTCAAATATCATCATCATCATCGTTTAACGTCCGTTTTCCATGCTAGCATGGGTTGGACGGTTTGACCGGGGTCTGAGAAGCCAGGAGGCTGTACCAGGCTCCAGTCTTATCAGGCAGTGTTTCTACAGCTGGATGCCCTTCCTAACGCCAACCACTCCATGAGTGTAGTGGGTGCTTTTTACATGCCACCGGCACAGGTGCCAGGGAAGGCTGGCAGCGACCACGATCAGTTGGTGCTTTTATGTACCACCAGCACGGAAGCCAGTCAAGACGGCGCTGGCATTGGCCATGTTTGGATGGTGCATTTTACGTGCCACCGGCACAGGCATCACAACTACAATTTCCATTTGATTTTTTGATGTTGATGTTGATGTACTTGACTCAATAGGTCTCCTCAAGCACAGCAGGTCACCCTGCAATCCAAGGTGAGCACATCTAAAGTATTTTTCATTTTTTGTTTAAAAGTAGATTGACTGTAATTTGAGGGATATTTATCTGTTACTTCTAGCATGATAAACAACCATTTAGAGGTCCCTTCCCCTTGAAGAAATTCTGTGTCTAATTCTTGTCTGTTGAATACTCACCCTTCTTCTTGCTTTTCTTTGCAGGTTTCTTTGGAGGGGGTGCTGGAAAAGGGAAAAGAAAAAAAAAAAGACAATTTAAAAAATATTGAAATATTATTCAAAATTTACAAATACTGAACTTATTAAAAACAGGAGATTCTGAAGAAATAACCATGGAATTCTGTGACTGGCTTCAATGGTTCTTGTGTTTGAATAAAGTCTATAATATTTCTTGACATCTTGTTACTCTTTACTCTCTCTTTTACTCTTTTTACTTTTTTCAGTCATTTGACTGTGGCCATGCTGGAGCACCGTCTTTAGTCGAACAAATCAACCCCAGGATTTATTCTTTATAAGCCTAGTAACTATTCTATCCATTTCTTTTGCCAAACAACTAATTTATGGGGACGTAAACACACCAGCATCGGTTGTCAAGCAATGTTGGGGGGGGGGGACAAACACAGATACCCAAACACACACATATATATACGATGGGCTTCATTCAGTTTCCGTTTACTAAATCCACTCACAAGGCTTTGGTCGGCCTGAGGCTATAGTAGAAGACACTTGCCCAAGATGAGCAACTCTATATCTCTCCTTTCAACACTCTCTCTTTCACTCTTTCTTACATATATACATGCATATCATCATCATCATCATTTAATGTCTGTTTTGCTGGCATGGGTTGGATGGTTTGACTGAGAACTGGCAAGCCAGGAGCCCTCACCAGGCTCGGGCAAGGTTCTACAGCTGGGTACTATTCCTAACATCAACCACTCCAAGAGTGTAGTGGGTACTTCTTATGTGCCACCAGCATGGGAGCCACTCAGGCAGTGCTGGCATCAACCA
The DNA here is from genome assembly GCF_006345805.1 of Octopus sinensis. Taxonomy (NCBI): domain Eukaryota; kingdom Metazoa; phylum Mollusca; class Cephalopoda; order Octopoda; family Octopodidae; genus Octopus; species Octopus sinensis. The sequence goes on along the minus strand of NC_042998.1, from coordinate 195,807,058 downwards.
CACTCGGATGCTGCTTTTTATTGCCACTGGCATGGGGAGCCAGTCAGGTGGCATTGGCAATGACCCACGCATGAATGGTGATATATGTATGTATACATATATATATGTGGAGGCGCAATGGCCTAGTGGTTAGGGCAGCGAACTCGCGGTCGTAGAGTGTGTTTATTGAGCGAAAACACCTGAAAGCTCCACGAGGCTCCGGCAGGGGGTGGTGATCCCTGCCGTACTCTTTCACCACAACTTTCTCTCGCTCTTTCTTCTGTTGGCCTGCTCGCTTAGCCAGCGGGGTGGCGTCATTCGAAGGCTAAAACAATGCGAACGCATTGTGACCAGCGATGTGTAACAACGTCTGATGGTCTGGTCGGTCACGTGATATATATATATATATATATATATACATGTGTGTGTGTATGTATGGGTATAAATACACACATGTACATAAATGTATTTGCCTGCCTGCCTGTCTGTCTGTCTTATTATCAGCAAATGTCTTATTCATTTCTTCAATACACACACACACATGCATGCACAGAGACAGACAGACAGACAAACACACATGTGAGCACATAGACAGACACAGAGACACACACACACAAAGGATAAAGCTCTTTCCCAAGTCATATAGACTCACAAGGCTGGTTTCCTGGTTTCCCCCCACCTGGATGAGACACCTACCCATTGCAGAATGGACTGGAGATCATCATCATCATCATCATCATCATTAGCGTGCTTTCCATGCTAGCATGGGTGGACGGTTCAACTGGGGTCTGAGCCGAAATGCACCAGGCCAGGATCTGCATGTTTCTACAGCATGCCCTTTAACGCCACCACTCGAGAGTGTAGTGATTTTATGTGCCACCGACCACATGCCAGACGAGGCTGGCGAACGGCCACGCTCGGATGGTGTTTTTATGTGCCACCGACACAGGTGCCAGAGAGGATGGCAGACGGCCACGCTCGGATGGTTTTTTTATGTGCACCGACACAGTGGGAAATAAAATATTTTGCTCAATTACACAATGCATTGCCCAGTCCAGGAATTGAAACCACACTCTTATGATGAGGAGTCTAATGTCCTAACCACTACGCCAGTGGCTTTTCCCATTTCTTTCTCTCCAAGGTTGTTTCTTTATAAACCGATACATTACCAGCTAATACAGTTCTATATTTAAGAGATGAGGGATTATGTACATTATTTATATTATGTACATTAGCTATATGCCATGGGCATATAGTGTAGTGGTTAAGAGCATGGGCTACTAACCCCAAGATTCCGAGTTTGATTCCAGGCGGTGACCTGAATAATAATACTCTTTACTCTTTTACTTGTTTCAGTCATTTGACTGCGGCCATGCTGGAGCACCGCCTTTAATCGAGCAACTCGACCCCGGGACTTATTCTTTTGTAAGCCCAGTACTTATTCTATCAGTCTCTTTTGCCGAACCGCTAAGTAACGGGGACATAAACACACCAGCATTGGGACAAACACAGACGCATATATATATATATATATACATATATACGACGGGCTTCTTTCAGTTTCCGTCTACCAAATTCACTCACTCACAAGTCTTTGGTCGACCCGAGGCTATAGTAGAAGACACTTGCCCAAGGTACCATGCAGTGGGACTGAACCCAGAACCATGTGGTTGGTAAACAAGCTACTTACCACACAGCTACTCCTGTGCCTAATAATAATAATAATAATAATAATAATAATAATAATAATAATATCGAAAAATACCTTAGGAATGAGAACCCAGGTTTGAAATTTCCCCAAGACACCTGATGAAGGCTGGAGGGTATATCAGCCGAAATGTTGTGTTAATAACAAACAAGATGAGGACAAATATCCATCAAATGTAAATTATGTAAATAATGTACATTAGAAGCCATTATTCATAGCTAAGTTCACATTCATGATTCATCACGAATAGATAACTTATTTTCATATTTCTTGATGTTTCTAAAATTCCATTCTAAACGGAAATAAATATCACATATCAACAATTCTTTGTTGGTAAGAATAAAGTTTTTATAAAGGATAGCGAAATTCCAAGGATTGTTTTTGGTCCAATGGTAGAACATCTGTCTTGTCTGCAGAATGTACAGGTTAGAGTTCCATAAACAGACTTTGAATCTTTCTATCCAAAGGTTTTTCTTAATCAAAACACACTTGCTAGTGTTTATAGCTTTTCTGCTTCAAATTCACCTGTTAATAACAAATGATCTCATGTCCTCACTTTCTAAATTCTTATACTGTTAATAACACCTGTCTATGTAACGAGCTCTCAGTTTCTCTTTCTCTCTTTATACACACATATATACATGTGTGTGTGTGTGTGTGTGTGTGTGTGTGCGTGTCTATAGGTTTTTCGTAACCCAATAAATATATACATACACACACACACACACATATATCATCATCATCATCATCATTTAGCGTCTGCTTTCCATGCTGGCATGGGTTGGACGGTTCAACTGGGGTCTGGTAAGCCAGAAGGCTGCATCAGGCCCAGTCTGATCTGGCAGAGTTTCTACGGCTGGATGCCCTTCCTAACGCCAACCACTCCATGAGTGTAGTGGGTGCTTTTTACGTGCCACCTGCACAAGTGCCAGGCGGGGCTGGCAAAACGGCCACGGATGGATGGTGCTTTTACGTGCCACCGGCACAGGGGCCAGGTGAGGCTGGCAACGGCCACAATTGGATGGTGCTTTTTATGTGCCACCGGCACGGGGGCCAGGCGAGGCTGGCAACATATATATATATATATATCACCATCACCATCGGTTAACGTCCGCTTTCCATGGTGGCATGGATTGGATGGTTTGACGAGGACTGGCAAGCCAGGAGGCTGCACCAGGCTCCAATCTGATCTGGCAGAGTTTCTACAGCTGGATGCCCTTCCTAACACCAACCACTCTGAGAATGTAGTGGGTGCTTTTTACATACTATTGGCATAGGAGCCAATCAGGTGGCACTGGCATTGGCCACATTCAAATGGTGCTTTTTACATGCCTCTCAGGTGGCACTGTTTTATATATATATATATATATTATATATATATATATATATATATATATATATATGTATATATATATATGTATATATATATATGTGTATATATATATAATGTATATATATATATATATATATATATGTATATATATAATTTAAATAATCAGAAAATGTAGAAAACTTTTGATCAACAAACAAACAAATTGGACCACATCCGTAGATTATCTTTTAATACAAAACTTGTCATAATATTTCTATGGCATAACATTTCTTACGGCCGTTTCTACTTCCAATGCCAGTCAATGCTTACAAAAGAATTTCGACAATAATATTCATCTTCCTAGGACATTCAGTCTATTACATGGAGCTTCATCAGAGTAAATACAAATGCGTAAAATAAAATAAACGAAGGGAAGAGGGAATAGGAAAGAACAGGGCCTCGAGATGAGGCCAGAAGGCTCAATATATTAAAATCATACCATCTTGCAGTATGCCACTCCTCAGTCAAACAGTCCAACCCATCCCAGCATGGAAAATGGACATTAAACGATAATGATGATATATACATACATGCACATATATATATATATATCATATATATATATATATATCATCATCATCGTTTAGCGTCCGCTTTCCATGCTAGCATGGGTTGGACGGTTCAACTGGGGTCTGGGAGGCCAGAAAGCTGCACCAGGCCCAGTCTGATCTGGCAGTGTTTCTACAGCTGGATGCCCTTCCTAACGCCAACCACTCCGTGAGTGTAGTGGGTGCCTTTTTACGTGCCACCGGCACGAGGCCAGTCGGGACGGGGCTGGCAACATGCACATACACATATATATAAGTATGCATGTGTACATATACATGCAAGTGTAGGTATATGTATATAACAGGTAACACATTTGTGTTTATGCAGTCACTGCTTAGTGCTGTTGCCCCTTATTTTATTCAGGGTGGACCACTGAATAACATAACCAGTTATTGTATGATGACGGGAATATCATAAGGATGGTGGGGGGGGCTGCCTTTTGTGTCAGTTCACAGTATCCGACTCTCTGGTCTCTGCTGCTGAAGAGAAGATAACCACTCTGAAATGCCTGCATCCCACAGTCTTGTTAGGGGTCGATGTGAGCAGACCCAGTGCAGTTCTACCTATTTGTCAATGTTCATCATGACAAAATACTCTGAAAGGGTTTCTTACAGGTCCAAATATGCCCCAAGCGTATTTCAACTGGTAACCTGTTTGTAATGTGTATCATATATGCATGTACACACACACACATACACACACGGACATAAACACAGACACACGCACACATGCATGGATCCACATGTACACACACATGGACACACACACACACGTAGATACACACACGGACTCACATACATGTACACACATATGGACACACAGACATGTACACACACCCGCACACGTACACACACACGTACATGCACACATACATACACACACACGGACACACAGACATATACATACATATGGACACTCAGACACGTGCACACACAAGGATACACACACGCGCACACACATGTACACATACATACATACACACACGCACACACACACCTGCACAGGTAAAACTAATTACCTTCATTAGACTTTGCATCTTCCTCCTGGGCTGGAGCATCTCCAGGTGATTTGCTCTCTTTGTCTTCCTTGCCCTCTACAGGTTCAGCAGCTGGGGCATCAGCTTTCTTGGCCGTCTTATTCTTTGCAGCTGCCATTCTGAGATGAAGGAATCAAGTGAAGAATGGAAAACCTGCAAAAGTACAAAAAAAACATTCAGATGGAATGGTAAGAGGTGTTTGCTTATTTACTGTTGGGGCAGAGCAAAACGGCTCCGTTTCTTATTTCTTTACTACCCACAAGGGGCTAAACACAGAAGGGACAAAAAAAGGACAGACAAACGGATTAAGTCGATAATATCGACCCCAGTGTATAACTGGTACTTAATTTATTGACCCTGAAAGGATGAAAGGCAAAGTCGACCTCGGCGGACTTTGAACTCAGAACGTAGCGGCAGATGAAATACCTGTTTCTTTATTACCCACAAGGGGCTAAAACACAGAGAGGGCAAACAAGGACAGACAAACGGATTAAGTTGATTATATTGACACCAGTGCGTAACTGGTACTTAATTTATTGACCCTGAAAGGAGAAAGGCAAAGTCGACCTCGGCGGAATTTGAACTCAGAACGTAGCGACAGACGAAATACCTATTTCTATTTCTTTACTACCCACTAGGGGCTAAACACAGCGAGGACAAACAAGGACAGGCAAACGGATTAAGTCGATTATATCGACTCCAGTGCGTAACTGGTACTTATTTAATCGACCCCGAAAGCATGAAAGGCAAAGTCGACCTCGGCGGAATTTGAACTCAGAATGTGACGGCAGACGAAATACCTATTTCTTTACTACCCACAAGGGGCTAAACACAGAGGGGACAAACAAGGACAGACAAATGGATTAAGTCGAGTATATTGACTCCAATGCGTAACTGGTACTTAATTTATCGACCCTGAAAGGATAAAAGTAAAGTCGACCTCGGTGGAATTTGAACTCAGAACATAGAAGCAGACAAAATACTGATAAGCATTTCGCCTGTCGTGCTAACGTTCCTGCCAGCTCGCCGCCTTAAAACAGCTCTGTTTCTAGCTTACTACTGTTATCGTGTACTGTTACGCATGCACAGATGTGGTTGTGTGGTAAGATGGTTGCTTCCCAACTACAGGGGTCTGGGTTCAATCCTACTGTGTGTCACCTTAAGCAAGTGTCTTCTACTATAGCTCCAGGTTGACCAAAACCTTGTGACTGGATTTGGTAGATGGAAACTTAAAGAAGTCTGTTGTACATAAACGTGTGCATGTGTCATTGTGTGTGTCCCCTACCACTGCTTGATAACCGGTGTTTGTGTTCCAAGTTCAAATTCCTCTGGGGTCTTTTGTTCTTTTGGGTTTGTAAAATAAGATGCCAGTTGAACTTTGGGATTGATGTAATTAGCTTATCCATTCCCCTGGAATTGCTGGTCTTGTTTGTGCTTTTGGTATGGGGTAAAGAATGTAATGCAATTCACCTGTCTCATGGGTCCTCTTGTAATGTCCAGTCATTGTCGTCGTCATCATTGCGATGAGCTGGTCGAATCGTTAGCACACTGGGTGAAATGCTTAGCAGTATTTCGTCTGCCATTACGTTCTGAGTTCAAATTCTGCCGAGGTCAACTTTGTCTTTCATCCATTCGGGGTCAATAAATTAATTACTATGGAAACACTGGGGTCGATGTAATCGACTAGTCTCCTCTTCCAAGGTTTTAGGGCTGTGCCTATTATAGAAAGGATTATTATTATTAAAGTGGCGAGCTGGCAGAATCATTAGCAGGGATCGCCACCACCCCCTGCCAGAGCCTCGTGGAGCTTTTAGGTATTTTCGCTCAATAAACACTCTCAGCGCCCGGTCTGGGAATCGAAACCGCGATCCTACAACCACAAGTCTGCTGCCCTAACCACTGGGCCATTGCACCTCCATGGAAAAAATTATAATTAATAATATTATTATGTTTGTCTAATTGTGAATTGACAGAATTGTAGAATATTTAAACAAAATATCTTGTGAGGTATTTGTCTTGATTCTTTAGGTCCCGAGTTCAAATCCTGCCAGGGTAGAGGATGAGCAGAACTGGAATTCTCAGAGTATCAGACAAAATACTTTGTATGATATTTGTTTTGATTATTTTCATTCTCCATGTCTCACAGATCCACAGGGACATTCCTGGACATCACATGTCTGCTGCCAAATTGACCACTTGACCACTCAGGGCTGGCTTTCCTTTGCACAACCCTTAATGAATTTCAGTGATTCGTTAAAACATGCTGGTTACCTTCGCCCTAGTCTAGCAGCTTCCCAATGCTATTAGCCCCAGGGTGGCTTAATCCCATATGCAGTTTGTTCCAAAGGTAGTGGAATGATAGAATTGGTAGAGAATTGGACAGAATGCTGTCTGGCATTAAACATTTTGGTGCCATACTTCTGTTGAAAAGCACAGCATTTGTTTCAATTGAGTTTGGAAAAAACCTGAGACTTTAATAAAATGACTTTGTCATTATTAAGCTTAGGTTATAAAAAGATTTTGATGTGAGTTTTTAATTTAAATCACTTGAATCTTTTTGTTACTATATTTCTGTTGAAATTCACACCTCTGTTTTAGTTAATTTTTAAAATAACGAAGAATTTATGTAGCTTGTTAGTAAATATAATTATAAGCTTTCACTGTATCATTTATTACAGAAAATAGTTGGCTGTGTGGTAAGTAGCTTGGTCACCAACCACGTGGTTTCGGGTTCAGTCCCACTGCGTGGCACCTTGGGCAAGTGTCTTCTACTATAGCATTGGGCGGACCAAAGCCTTGTGAGTGGATTTGGTAGGCGGAAACTGAAAGAAGCCCGTCGTATATATGTATATATATATATATATGTATGTATGTGTGTGTATATGTTTGTGTGTCTGTGTTTGTCCCCCACCAACATCGCTTGACAACTGATGGCGGTGTGTTTATGTCCCGGTAACTTAGCGGTTCGGCAAAAGAGACCGATAGAATAAGTACTGGGCTTCCAAAGAATAAGTCCTGGGGTCAGTTTGCTCGACTAAAGGTGGTGCTCCAGCACGGCCACAGTCAAATGACTGAAACATGTAAAAGAGTCATATTAAGGCATTTAAATTCCCAAAATGGAGAAAGTGGGCAAACACCCATTTTTGTTTTTTACTTCTGTTATGGTGGTTTATATGCTCCAATATAAAACTGTTTTTTATTGCCAATATTTGGTGAAAACTTATAATATTATTTACCAAATCTTCACTTTCCAACTTTTTTCTAATTCATGCAGAATTTGTACGTTTAGAAGATAATGTGGTAGAGAGATTCATTCTCCATATTTTCTTATACCATCCTATTTAGTAGTATGTGTCCATTTCCAGCTATTCATATGGACCAGTGCCCCTTATATTAAATTTTTACAGAAAATACTAAAGGCTCACTGATAAACATGATATTCTTTTTATACTTGGACAAAGAGGGAAACAGATTAAGGTCTGCTTTTAGCAAAATTTTATCCTGTCCTGAATCCTGTGGCTCCAGTTGGCTTCATTAACAACATTAGAGTCTCTTGAAAGGAAAGTCAGTGGCTTTCTCTGCAAGTGGCTTAAGTTTGCTTGTGGACTCAGTAGTGTAAGCACATGAGGCAAGCAACATCTTAGAACTCTCATTCAGTGACCTCAGGGAATAATTTATGGTAACACAAGGAAGAGAAGTCCTATTGTACAAGGAGTCTAAGGATCAGTTGGTACCAGGTTTTAGGCGGCGGGCTGGCAGAAACGTTAGCAAGCCGGGCGAAATGCTTAGCGGTATTTCGTCTGCCATTACGTTTTGAGTTCAAATTCCGCCGAGGTCAACTTTGCCTTTCATCCTTTTGGGGTCGATAAATTAAGTACCAGTTACACACTGGGGTCGATGTAATCGACTTAATCCCTTTGTCTGTCCTTGTTTGTCCTCTCTGTGTTTAGCCCCTTGTGGGTAGTAAAGAAATAGGTACCAGGGTGTGAACAAGGAGGAAATAAACAGTGCAAGAAGCAGAGTCGTACCCAGGGCAAAATGAGTTGGTGGGTATCTTGGCAACTGGTAGAGTGAGCTTGAGATCCTTTCTGGAGACCTAAATTAGCAGGGCCCAGGGCAAAGAGAGACATTATCTCATTCAAAAGCAGGTTTGAGTAAATGTCGAGGGAAAATTGATAGATCAGAATCTAGGGGTTCAGGCAGCAGGGGCCATGAGCAAAGTGGGGAAGGGTGCAGAAATGCAGGATTACTTGGTCAAACATCAAACATCATCCCTGCACACTTTCATCATGTGCAGGTCCTTGTTTAGGTTGGTGATGATTCCTTTTCAAGTCTTGCTAACCTCCACAGCTGGGGGCAAGAATGAGACACCATTCTGCCCACATTGCTCTGGAAAGGGATTCTTAGAACATCAGTTTAACAACTGCCCAAAAGCCCATATGGAAGGTAAGTATCAGAAGCACCATGATCAAGTGTTCAACATGGTTGCTGAGAGCTTAGCCATGCCTCAATGAGGGCAATTGGATTTGTCAAAGCTGGAGAGAAACCACATTCACAAATGAAAACAAGGGCAGGACTCTGTCAATTTGGACAGAGAACTGAAGTTTTTATGGCACATAGAACCAATATTGTCCTGGCCAGAGATGATCTTCATCTCTGAAACACCAAACAAATGACCATGCTGGAAGTATGGTACTTCAGGAAGAGTGTATTGAACAAGCCAAAGAGAGAAAAAAAGAAATGTGTGAAGTACCAAGAACTGAAGAAGAAGGGTCAGGATAAGGGCTGGCAAACAAATTATGAGCTTATAGAAGTGGGCTGTACAAGTTTTGCAGGATGGGGCTCCCTGCAAAGTCCTTAACCAATTGAAATTTGCAGGGGAAGAAAAGAAGAGAGTCATTCAGTCAACGAGTGAAGCTCAAGAAAACACCACCAGGTGGCGCTTGATTTGGAGCATAGGTCCTCGAATGTGATCTCGGTTGGGTCACTCGGGGCAAGGGATTTTGATGTTGAAGGACTGAAATATCTGGCGACGTTAGGTGACATTGCTGATAATGTGTCCCAGCTCATCTGGGAGATGGATCTTGCAGACAAATGCAGATGCACGTACATGTGCACACACATCTATAAACATATGTATGTATAGATACAAGATACAACTGGTTTCTTTCAGTTTTTGTCTGCTAAATCCACTCTCAAGGCTTTGGTTGGCCTGGGGATACAGTAAATGACACTTGCCCAAGGGGCCACACAGTGGGACCAGGCTCGAAACTATTTGACTGCAGATTTTTTTTAATGACTTACATATCATGTTGACTAAAACTGAACTGCATACGTTATAAATCTCTCTCTATACAAAGCTGAAGTTGTCTGTGTATGGCAGGTTTGGTAGCCTATCTCCTCTGAGACCCTGCGGTGCGAGTTGACCAAAATTGAGAGTATGATAGAAGAAGGCTTGCTCTTCCTTCCGTAGAAGATAAAATTCAAATCAGACCATGTTAACACCAAAAATTATTTACAGCAAAAAGGTGCTTTTTTTTCCTATGAAAATCTCTATTTTTTACGATTTTTTGACTGCTGTGTTGCTATTTTTCAGTGTATTTCAACCAGAAAAATGTTCACTTAAAGAGAATAACAAGCTACATAATGCAAACTGTTTACTTTTCAAAAATTCCAATTCTAAAGGGTCAAAACAAACCCGAGGAATGCCAACTGTTTACTTTTCAAAAATTCCAATTCTAAAGGGTAAAAACAAACCCGAGGAATGCCAGGCGATACTGCTAGTATTTAAATAACTTGATTGAAGAAATTTTGGGAGGACAGGACTGAATGTAGGATTTATTAGTTTTAATAGTTTCTGAGACAACTGAGGAGACACTAACACATACAAACAATCAAACAAACAAACCAGACAAAAACTAAGGCACCTAATATTTTGGTGGTTGGAATAATGGTAGTGGTAAACTGCAATGACAACAACAACAACAATTCTAGTTTAGTCAGGAACAGTTCTAGATCCTAGAATCATTACAAGATTAATACATTACCTAAGGAACCTACATGTGGTTGCTAGACACGCTAGAAATAGCGGCCAAATTTACCTGAAATCACACCAGATCTTCAGTAAAGGTCATGTTGGATAATATGAACACACACACACACAGAGCTTTTATTGTATCTCAACTAAAGGCTGATAAAAGAACAGGTGTTATATCCTCAGTTCCATGAGCTTACAAGTGTTTTTGCTGTATGAAGCATTCCAATCAAAGGTGAATGTTAGAGCAACATTCTATAACTTCCCTCTCAGCCATTAAATATACACACACACACACATAGCTAGCTAGCTAGATAAATAGATAGATAGATAATAATAATAATAAAACATTGTGTACAGTGCTCAGGTGCACTACAACTCATCTAAAGTGTATGTATAGTACATAGGGTAATGTACAAGCGTCAGGAAAAGAACAGTGCATGAGTCATGACATACACATATGTGTATGAGTATGGAAAGGGGACAATCAGGTGTAGTTTCGGCGGATTTCGGAAAGCATGAGGGCCTTAAAGGATGCAGTGTCATGGCAGTCAACAACTGACGCAAGCAGTTTATTCCATGCTTCAGCAACTCTGAGCGTGAAGAAATGTTTCCGAAAGTCATGGGAGCTGTGTTGTTTTCTGACTTTGTAGGCATATCCACGTGTGTTAGACACACGGAGATCAAAAAGGTGTTCAGTGTTGTTGTTGGTGAGGTGGTTGATAACTTTGTGGGAGCAGATAAAACAGGGGACAACTGATAAAGGGATTGTTCTTTATGTTGCCTGTCTCGTTTCTCTTTTTGTTTCTTTCGTTGTTCAAACAAAAAGTTTGTTTTCCATGCTTTTGTTTTTTTTATGTTTTCGTTTCTCATTTTGTTCACGTTTTTTTGATGTCCTGTACCCACATATATGCATGTATATATATACATATATATATATATTATTTATGTACACACACACACACACACACGTGATATTTACCACATGAACTATGTTGAAAAAAATATGAGAAAAATAAGGTATATAATTTTCTTTTGTGCAGAAGTTCTTTGAGACATGTAAGTTTATTTTAAGGGTTATGCAAGGGTAAAAAGTGCATTATTTACATTATTTACATTCAACGGATATTTGTCCCCGTCTTGTTGTTAATAGGTCAAATATCCGTTGAATGTAAATAATGCACATAATTCCTCATCTCTTAAATATAGAACTGTAGTGGGTAAAAAGGTTGAAGAGACACTTGTCTATCATGTCAGCATCCAAGTGATGACTGTTGTGGAATGAAGAGAGGGTAAGTGTGAGGTGTAGGGAGCAAAGGAGAAAGATGGAGATGAAGAGACAGGTTGAAGGGTGGGATTTTGAAGAACATGGATGAGCGTGGATCATCATCATCAACGAGAGTTGAGATTAACGAAGTGACCCCACGGCTAAGGCCACACACTCGAATATGTGTATGTGTAATTGCTGGGTGTGAGGGAAATAAGTTCCATTTTTTGTATGGAGAGAACTTCTGATGAAGTGAGGACCAACTTTTAACGGGACTGACCACTTGGTTAAAATACATTTTCTGGTCATGGTGTGGCCAACAATTGAGAATGTAAGTAGGTCTACAGCCTGGTAGACCACAATGGTCACTCTAACACAGCTGGTACATCATCATCATTTAGCGTCCGTTTTCCATGCTAGCATGGGTTGGATGGTTCAACTGGGGTCTGGGAAGCCAGGAGGCTGCACCAGGCTCCAGTCTGATCTGTCAAGGTTTCTACGGCTGGATGCCCTTCCTAATGCCAACCACTCCGCGAGTGTAGTGAGTGCTTTTTACGTGCCACACGAGGCTGGAAACGGACACGAACGGATGGTGCTTTTATGTGCCACCGGCACGGAGGCCAGTCGGGGCAGCGCTGATTAGCAGCACTTTTGTGTCACCTTTATCAAGGTGGGACTTGAGTGCCAGTAAGGCGACACTGGTAACAATCACGCTCGAATGGTGTCTTTCATGTGCCACCGGCACGGAGGCCAGAAAGCCACTCTGGCAACGATCATGCTTGGATGGTGCTCTTAGCACCCTACTAGCATGGGGATCGAGTGCCTGTAGGGCGACGCTGGTAACGATCACACTCGAATGGTGCCTTTTATGTGCCATTGGCACAGAAGCCAGTTAGCCGCTCTGTCAGCGATCCCGCTCATATGGTGCTCTTTGCGACCCGCTAGCACGGATGCCAGTCATCGAATTTGATTTTGATTTTGGATGTTGAATATATTTCCAGGTATGAACACTGACATTTCTTGCTGAATAAGAATATGGTAGGTGTGTTTGCCTTGATTAATTAAATACTAATAGCACACCTGGACAAGATTCTCTGTGCCAAATTTTTCTCTTGCACCATCCTACTTGCATTCTTATACAAAAATGAAATGTGGACATCTATGAAGAAGGAAGAATAAGGATTGGCCACGACAGTGAGGGCCATGGAAAGATCGATACTCGGAGTATCATTGTGGGTATATATCTGAAACGAGGTAACTGGAGAATGATGTGGTCACAATATGTTCTCTGAATATTGAAAGCACAACAACCTGTGTGATCTAAACATTGAGAAGAATAAACCTGGGAGTGAACGAGAGAATAAGGGATGAGTACCAAGTGACCGAAGGCACCAGGCTCTTGATAAAGACCATATTTATGGGCGGCAATAGTTTAGTGGATATAAGACCCTTTTTGGGTTCAGCTTAAAACAAAGAACCTGGTTCAGGGAACCTTCAGTGAAGACATTGTGTTCACTACTGCAGGAGTGGCTGTGTGGTAAGTAGCTTGCTTACCAACCACATGGTTCCGGGTTCAGTCCCACTGCTTGGCACCTTGGTCAAGTGTCTTCTACTATAACCTCGGGCCGACTAAAGCCTTGTGAGTGGATTTGGTAGACGGAAACTGAAAGAAGCCCATCTTATATATGTATACGTATATATGTGTGTGTTTGTGTTTGTGTGTCTGTGTTTGTCCCTCCAACATTGCTTGACAACCGATGCTGGTGTGTTTACGTCCCCTGTAACTTAGCAGTTTGGCAAAATGAGACCGATAGAATAAGTACTGGGCTTACAAAGAATAAGTCCTGGGGTCGATTTGCTCGACTAAAGGCGGTGCTCCAGCATGGCCACAGTCAAATGACTGAAACAAGTAAAAGAGAAAAGATTCCCTGGAAGTGGAAGTGACTGGAATGGAAAATGGCCAGGGTCGTAGTATGGCCTGACCCCTCCAAGGAGGGTGTTTCTCTTTGTTCTAATTGTCTGTTTTTAACATCTTAATGCATTGCATTATGATTCCAACCCATCTGTGTGTGTGTGTGTGTGTGTGTGTGAAGACACACATGCAAATACTCTTTCATATGGAATGCAATGGACTTAGTGGCAAGAAAAGATAAATCAACTCATGTCCTGTCTTAACATGGCTTTACAAGGCTGCTGTTGCGAACCTTTAATTTCTTTATTGTCCATGAGGGGCGAAACACAGAGGGGACAAACAAGGACAGACACACGGATTAAGTCGATTACATCGACCCCAGTGCGTAACTGGTACCTAAGTTATTGACCCCGAAAGGATGAAAGGCAAAGTCGACCTCGGCGGAATTTGAACTCAGAACGCAAAGACAGGCGGTATACCTATTTCTTTACTACCCACAAGGGGCTAAACGCAGAGAGGACAAACAAGGACAGACAAACAGATTAAGTCGATTGCATCGACCCCAGTGCATAACTGGTACCTAAGTTATCGACCCCGAAAGGATGAAAGGCAAAGTCAACCTCGGCGGAATTTGAACTCAGAACGTAACGGCAGGCGAAATACAGCCATGCATTTCGCCTGGCGTGCTAACGTTTCTGCCGGCTCGCCGCCCTTTAAGTCAACCAACACACAATAAAAACTCAGAGCTCACCCTGCCTCCCCAAGTTCCCTCAAATTCACAGGAGACGTTTTGGCCCAGTCATTTCACAACACCATATTTCACGTCACTGATTCAATGCTGACTTATTTGACATTAAATGTTTCTCTACTTCTCTTCCTCCCCCACCCACCTCACTCACTCTCTCTTTCAATCACACTCTCTCTGTTTATGTGTGTGGGTATATTTCTCTTTATGAGGAGAGGGAAAGCATTTATCCCAATTATGTTCAATTAATACATTTAATGACTCTCTCCCTCTCTCCTGCCCTCTTTCTATCTATTTGTGCAAGGTGTGGGAATGAAATTTACTTAATGGGTCCAAATACATTATTTACATTTGACAGATATTTGTCCTCATCTTGTTTGTTGTTAACACAACATTTCAGCTGATATACCCTCCAGCCTTCATCAGGTGTTCTGGGGAAATTTCGGACTGGGTTCTCATTCCTAAGGTATTTTCCGACGTTATTATTATTCAGGTCACTGCTTGGAATCGAACTAGGAATCTTGGGGTTTGTAGCCTGCATTCTTAACCAATATGCCATATCAAAAAATACCTTAGGTATGAGAACCCAGGTTCGAAATTTCCTCAAGACACCTGATGAAGGCTGGAGGGTATATCAGCTGAAACGTTGTGTTAACAACAAACAAGATGAGGACAAATATCCGTCAAATGTAAATAATCTCCGGTACTTTTTTTTTATTGGTCTTTTGTGCCAAAATGGAAACACAAGCAAAACAAATCTGGTTGTCAAGCGATGGTGGGGAGGAGACGAGAGTGAGAGAGAGAAAGTGAGAGAGTGAGTGAAAGAGAGAGAGAGAGACATGCTTAATAAATTTGAGCAATGTGTTGTTAATGTCATCTAATATGAATACTAAACTCAGAGGTAAATTTCACGGTTACGCACAGAGATTCAGAAGGAAAAAGGGGATGATTTGTTTATAGGGATCAAATGTTTGTGTTAGACATAAGCTCACTCCCTCCATCAGATCGACATTACCTGTACAGGTGCAACTGGGTGCCACATGTAAGATGTTGAAATGATCACAGTGCAACGTGAAATAAAGTGCTTTGCTCAAGAACACAACGCAATGCCCGGTCTGGGGAATTGAACCCACAATCTCGCAATCATGAGTGCAATACCCTAACCACTAAGCCATGTCACCTTTACACACACACACACATATATATATATATATATATACATATGTGTGTGTGAAGGTGACATGGCTTAGTGGTTAGGGTATTGCACTCACGATATATATATACATATTTATCTTAAGATATATGTATACATACACGTCTATCTGTATATGTGTCACTGTGTCTGTGTTTGTCACCCCAACTGCCTTTGCTTGACAACTGGAGTTGGTTTGTCTCTGTACCCATGACTTAGCAGTTCAGTCTAAGAGTCTGATAGAATAAGCACTAGACTTAAGGGAATATATATATATATATATATATATATATATATATATATATATATAATATATATAGTTGAAATTTACAGAAAAACAAAAGACGAAGACGGGTGTGTAAACAACAAGCAGGTGTATTAGTTTGACGCTCGGGAAAGTGAGAAAGTCTTTTACATTTTGAGCCTGTGCTCTTCAACAGAAAGGAACATGAGAAAATAAACAGAGACAGAATAAAAAAAGCTTTTGGAGTTAGCAGTCAATCATGGCAATATCATCATCATCATCATCGTTTAATGTCTGTTTTCTATGCTAGCATGGGTTGGACGGTTTGACTAGGTTCTGGCAAGCCAGAAGGCTGCACCAGGCTCCAGTCTGATCTGGCAGTGTCTCTACAGCTGGATGCCCTTCCTAACGCCAACCACTCCGTGAGTGTAGTGGGTACTTTTTATGTGCCACCGGCACAGGGGCCAGAGGAGGCTGGCAACCGCCGCAATCAGTTGGTGCTTTTTACGCACCAATATATATATGTATATATCTATATATACATACACACACACACACACACATATACATATATATATATATATATATATATATATATATATATACACATACATACACACACACTCAGTGGGCTTCCAAATTCATTCACAAGAAATTTGTCAGACCATGGATGTAATAGAAGACACTTATCCAAGATGCCATGCAGTGGAACTGGACCCAAAGTCTCATGGCTGCAAAGCAAGTTTCTTAGCCATGGAACAAAATGATTGCTTCCTCCAGACTTTGGCTGAACAATTCCAAGAACAACAACGAACGTAGTATGACGATAAACAAAAAGGCTGAGACAGACGAAGAATGTTTGGTGTCGCCAGATATTGGTTGGAAGCAGATTTATTTTGCTGACAAACCTTAATCAGATTCTTATGAAAAAGAGCTTTGCAATCAGACAGCATCTGCTGGTTCTGTCAGTTTTGACCGAAGTTGAATTAAACAGATCAGCAATCTTTAACCTCTGACAGAAGTCTTTGATAAGTGGAATGGTGAGGGTCGGGCGTGTCACGATGACGTCAGCAGAGACTTGTTGATAATAACTATATACATAGACATACATATATTCATACATACACACACATGCATATATATATATATATATATATATATATATATATATATATATATATATATATATATATATATATATGTATATATATATGTATGTATATATAATACAAATAAGAAAATGGAGTAACAAATTTAGTCTGTTCATCAACTACAGATATTATAATGTTAGATTATATCCCAAAGTGGGTTACACCCATAACCCCTATCTTACTTTGTATATATATATATATATATATATATATATATGCATATATATGTATGTGTGTGTGTATATATGTATGTTTGTGTGAGTAAGCACACACACATATACTAATATACATGAGAGATACATACACACAGACACACACACACAGAATTATAGATATACTTTTCCCACACAAAATTCCAGGTGTAGTACCTGACATAGATAAGATTATGATTGTCAAAACGTCAAAAAAAAGTTTTAAAAAATATATATATAAAATTAAGGATTTGTAAGAATTTTGTTGATGCTTTATGTCAAAAGACCCATTTCTGTTTCGTTGGTTCTGGTCACAGCAGGGCACCATCACGACTCTTCTAAATGCCAGAAAATGCCGCGTTGTCTTGCAGGATGATACAAACTATATCCCTGTATCACTCCATGAATGAAGCTCAAGTCGGACTCATCTTCAAGTACAGCTTGCATGAGTAACACTCATCTTAGAGTGCAGGTCACAATTTGAAATGTTGCTAAGTAAGAGTTGACATATTGGGGGCAAAGATGAAATATCTGAGACACTACGAAGACCTATACTAGAGTATGGCAAGCCGAATGTTGGCGCCCTTACATGTATAATTTTCTAAAACTTTCACAAGGAGAAAAACTGAAAATGTTGGCTAAAAAGCACATGGCAACCCGGTTGCTGGTACCTTGAGCCAGCCCTGCATGCATACATACATACACACACACATACATATGTACATACAGACATACACACACACATACATATATACATACATACACACACACATACAGACATACACACATGCACACACACATACATGCATACATACACACACATACATACAAACACACATGCATACACACACATATGTACATACACACACACATACACAAACATGCATACATATACACACATACATACAGACACATACACATATATACATACAACACATACATACACACACACATATACATACATATATACTGGCTCCTGTGCTGGAGGCACGTAAAAAGTACCATCAAAATATGGCTGATGCCAGTGTCGCCTGACTGGCTCCTGTACCAGTGGCACGTAGAAAAAGCACCCACTACACTCCTCATAGAGTGGTTGGCATTAGAAAGGGCGTCCAGCTGTAGAAACACTGCCAGATCAGATTGAAGCCTAGTGCAGCCTCCTGGTTTGCCAGTCCTTAGTCCAACCCACGAGAGCATGGAAAACGGATGTTAAATGATGATGATACATATATACATCAGGGCTGCCCCTAGGGTTGCTGGTGCCCTGGGCAAGCTGAATTTCAGCACCCTTACAAATATAATTTTTAAAAACTTTCACAAGGAAAAAAACTGACAGCTCAAGTTGCCGGTACCCTGAGCCAGCCCTGCACATCAAACAAAGTACTTTGTGGCATTTCCATTATCTTCACATTCTGAGTTCAAATTCCACTGAAGCTGACTTAACCGTTCATCTTTTCGGGGACAATAAAATAAGTACCAGTTATGCATTGAGGTTGATGTAATTGACTTAACTGCTTCCCTGAAATCGCTGGCCCCAGGCGAGACCCTTCTTTATTATAAATCGATTACCAACAAATTGGAAAGGTGTGTGTGTGTGTGTGTGTGGAAGGGTCAAATCAATTAGTTTGATTCCCTTTATTTGATTGGGATCCCAGAGAAATACTAAAAAGATAAAATTTGAAACTAATATTATTCTATATTAAAATGCACTTTAGGGGTCTAAAAAAATGAAAGTAAATTGACTGGAAGGGATCACTGGGATTCTACATTGAGTGTTTATTTGGTGCCACAGAATAATTCCATTCTTGTGTTTTCTGTGAAGCATTAAATCAAAGATTTCTTAATTTTCTGTTACTCTTAACGATTTTAGCAGAATCACCAAAAGAGATTTGAAGAAATCCTTTAATTTCATTAACAGAACTTCTTCATTATACTGTATCATCAGGTAACTATTTGTCTATAGCTTTACCTTCCAGTGATAGCTTAAGTATTTGAGAAATAGCAGCTGAGGTACCTCGTCCCAAACCTTCTATAACCCAGCAATGAACAACGCTATTGAGGAGGCAATTCAGTGGCTTGTATGTCAATGCATGACAGCCACTACAGCTATATATGAGCAATGTAATCTACTGTGAAAGAACTGACAGGAAGTGATAGCATTGTTCCTGTTGAATTATGGGTTATGTTACATAGATTGTTTACAGGAGATTAAGGGATGTCCCAATTATCACTTCTGGTTAATTTACTTCAACTTTCAGTTTCTGTCTACCAAATCCATTCACAAGGCTTTGGTCACCTTGAGGCTATAATAGAAGACACTTGCCCAACGTGCCATGCAGTGGGACTGAACCCTGGCTGAGAATCACTGCCATAAACTAATGGTTTTCCATTTTCTAGTCGCTGCTGACAATTCTATTGTCTTTGTAATATTCAGAGAATAAAGCTTCTTCTCTTTTAAACTGTACAAACGGCAGCAATTAATGATATCAGCTCTATTAGTAAACATGACAACAATTATGTTCTGCACAAGAAGACAGAAAGGGAAGAAAATGGAAAACGTTCCATCTTTCAAAGCTTCACAAGCTAAGAAACAGCCATGCTGGTTGTGTGATCGTACCAGGACAATGAGTCCATTTTCATCACGATCGAAATATGATGAAGAAATCAATCTTTATGAAAACTTATTGGCTAAACTGTTTGTTTTTACAGCATAATGTGAAATGGCTTGAAGTGGCGTTAGGAAGGGCATCCAGCCGTAGAAACACTGCCAGATTTGACTGGGCCTGATGAAGCCTTCTGGCTTCACAGACCCCAGTAGAACCGTCCAACCCATGCTAGCATGGAAAACGGACGCTAAATGATGATGATGATGATGATTTAATAGGTGTTAACAAATGTTGTTTGTACTTGGAAAATGATAGAACATTCTCGTGAATTACTTTGGTGTTGGCATTATATATATATACTAGCAGTATCGCCCAGCGTTGCTCAGGTTTGTAAGGGAAATAACTATAAAGCATTTTTAGAGAGTTATAGCCAAAAAATAGCAAAAAAATGGAAAAAAATGATGGTAAATTTTTTTTTTAGTTAAAAAAGGTGGAGTTGCGTCCCCTAGACAGTTTGCGGTTTGTGTTTCTGATTCTCGACCCCATGTCGAATTTATCGATTTTTTTTCAGAACTGGGGGAACTTTTCAAAATTTTCGCTGCGTTAGTTTTGAATTATGACATTGGGCTATGTGTGTGTCAAGTTTCATCAGAATCGGTTGAAAGCCGTGGTCAGGGTGAGGGTACAAGCAAACAGACACACAGAAACACGCACAGACAAACTGCCGTTTATATAGAGAGAGATATACATGCATGTACACATATGCACATGCACACACACACACAAATTAAGATGCATATCTATGTGTCTGTCTGTCTGTCTGTCTATCCATCTACCAGCTTCTTTACCAGAATTCACATCCATCACAATCTTCAACTGCTGTATACTTGTAATGCTAACAAACAGCCATTGTTTTATGATGTACAATCTAGGTTTAAGCATAATTCCTCCACGGAAACAATTTTGCAGAGCGAGATATAATTGCGAGAAACATTAGCGATTGCAGCTGCATGTGGAATCGCATTTCAGCAGCTTACTACTTTTGATACCAACCCGACTGAAATTGCCTCTGACTCTGAGTACAAATGTCTTGTTTTCATAAGTTTTGAATTAAAATCTTCCACCAAACCTCAGTCACAATTTATGTTCCTAAACACTAGCTGAATGATAACTAAGTTATTTTACTAAATTCTTTTTTTATATTTAAAGTAATTGAAAGAAACACAGAGCATCTCAACAGAAATATGGTAACGAAAGGGTTAAAATATATAATAGAGAAACAATTCTTAACCCTTTTGATACCAACCTGGCTGAAACCGATTCTGGCTCTGTAGTACAAATGTCTTGTTTTCATAAGTTTTGAATTAAAATCTTCCACCAAACCTTAGTCACAATTTATGTTCCCAACACTAGCTTAATGGTAACTAAGTTATTTTACTAAATTCTTTGTTATATTTAAAGTAATTGAAAGAAACACAGAGCATCTCAACAGAAATATGGTAACGAAAGGGTTAAAATATATAATAGAGAAACAATTCTTAACCCTTTTGATACCAACCTGGCTGAAACCGATTCTGGCTCTGTAGTACAAATGTCTTGTTTTCATAAGTTTTGAATTAAAATCTTCCACCAAACCTTAGTCACAATTTATGTTCCCAACACTAGCTTAATGGTAACTAAGTTATTTTACTAAATTCTTTGTTATATTTAAAGTAATTGAAAGAAACACAGAGCATCTCAACAGAAATACAGTAACGAAAGGGTTAATCTTCCCAGTAAGGTTTACGGCCAAGGTGGGGGTGGGGGCAGAATTGTAAATAAGCATCAGACATACAAACCAACATTGATTAATTTGTATGAATTCTGTAAATTATTGATCTTTGATATTGATCTCAACGACACTTTTATAGAACAAATTTGAAAGTGGTTGCATTAACGAGCGTGAAATAATGATTTCAAAGTTTTGCACAAAACTGTGGATTTGTTGAGGAGCTGAAGGTTTTAATCTCTCTCTATATTTCAATGGTTGTAGTTTCATTGACCCTGGAGGTGTAAAAGACAAAGCCTGTATATGGGGAGGATTGAACCAACAAGGTAAATGCATTCAGTCGGTCACTCTATTATTACTGTCACACAGGATCAGGATTAAGACCCATAGGCAGTG
Source organism: Octopus sinensis (assembly GCF_006345805.1). Lineage (NCBI taxonomy): Eukaryota > Metazoa > Mollusca > Cephalopoda > Octopoda > Octopodidae > Octopus > Octopus sinensis. Next base: position 195,784,908 of record NC_042998.1, on the reverse strand, counting down.
GTGGACTGGGTCTAAAAATATTGGTTGCCAGGAGACGAAGGGGGCTCATCCCCACAACTACCATGCTATCATTTGATTATTTTTTTTGTTAAAAGTATTCTTTTCAACTGTCTACAAACACAGCCAGGCTGAAATAATTAATGCATTCTTCCAGGAGAGAATACAAATTTCTCAAACTTGTGGGCATGGGCCCCTTAGATACTAACATGCCCCCCCACCCATATAGGGATTCTAATGGCGCAGAGGTCCCCTTGCCATCAGGCAAGCTGGCAACCTGGCCAGCGCACCATTGCCCATAGGGGCCCTAAGCACTTAAAAGATTTTGGTGTCCCCTCATATACATGTAATTGAAAATATAAACAATAATAAACATAAAATAAATTTGCATTTTTCAAAATTAAACAAAACTAACAAAAATAGGGAAAATAATGTTTATTTTTGTATAATTCCACTTTATTTGTATTCGAAACTTTTCTCTTACCTTTTATAATTACAAAGACTTCGATCAGATCTTCAAAATTAATCTTATATAACACACCTGCTTCTAAACTTAGCAGCAAGTTTAAAGTGATTTCTTTTGTGCCATAAACCATTTACCATTTCTAGGGTGCTCTTCTTCTCTTGATGCCTTAAGCATGTACTTATTTTGCTAAATGGTTAACCCAGCACAGATTGTCACCCTTTAGTAGAGTACCTGCCGATGCCTTTACAAAAATGCATTCTTCTCCTTTGATGATGATGATGCCCTGAAATGTGTGTGTGTATGTATTACAGTTTTCTTGCTCTGACATTGCATGTCAGTAGTAAATGAGCCTCACTGTCATACAAGCAGGTCCTTCATTTCCAGTCTTCTGTGAAAACATGTTCAGCTTTGAGGAAATATTATCAGATATCACCAAATATTACCTTGGTTGAAAACGGGTGAAGGTTGGTGATATCCAGCCAAAGAAATTCTGCCTCAGCAAATCCCACCCAATCCATATGAACATGGAGCCCCTACGAACATGGAGACCCTATGAACATGGAGACCCTATGAACATGGAGACCCTATGAACATGGAGCTCCTATGAACACGGAGCCTCTATGAACATGGGGCCTCTACGAACATGGAGCCCTATGAACATGAAGCCCATATGAACATGGAGAAGTGAATGTAAAAATGATGATGGTGACATTGTAAAGTCCAGCTTGAAAGGATTTGGTCCTTAGAAAATGTCCCCCTTGTTACCACTACTGTAGATACATGTGGCGTGTACCCTAATTAACTGTGGTTAATCAAACATGTTTAAACATTCATGATAAATGAATTAATAAGTGAAAATAGAGTTAACAGCAACCATGCTACAAATTAACATATGCACACACTAATTAAGAGTTTAGTTGTCTATAAGTCAAAAAAATAGTCTAAAAGAGTCAGCATGAAACTGTCGGTAACGGTTTGATCAGTTACAACCAGTAATGCACACATACACACACCCTGAAAGGGAGCCCTAAAATTTTTTTCATGTGGTGAATTGTTGTGGAAAATATGAAAAGGAGGAAAATGCATGGAAATTTTACCGGTGAGTGTGTTAAATTATAAAGTACCAAAAGAGAATGACTTTCCCCAGACACAACAGTATGTATATATATATATATATATAATGGAATGAATCAACCGGTTTCACTTTTGCTAATTATGACTAAGAGGTTAGTGATAATATTACAATTTCATGCTATCATAAGAAGTTCTCATTCCACGTTAGCTTGAGGAAGGATACTTTGAAAAAAATATATATACATATGTATACATATACATACATATATATGCATACATATATATACATACATATATATATACATACACATACATACATTCATATCTATATATACACATATACATACATATACATACATATATATACATATATATATATACATATGCATACATACATATATATACATATACATACATCTATATATATGCATACATACATATGCATACATACATATATATACATACATATGCATACATACATACATACATATACATACATACATATATATACATATACATACATACATATATATACATACACATATATATACATGCATACATTGACATAGGCTCGTAAAAGTTAATATGTATTGAGTAACCCACATTCCATTATTTGTTAAGTTCTTTTTTTATCCAAACAAACTGCTTTGAAAAGAGTTTAACTGAACAAAACAACCCCAGTAGTTTTTAAGACCGGTACTTACTCTTTTGTTCTTTTTGCTGAACCGCTAGGTAACGGGGACATAAACAAACCAACACCGATTGTCGGCGATCTGTCAGTGTTCCAGGTGATCCGATCACCAGAACAGCCATACTTGTGAAAGTGGTTGAGTACTCCACAGGCACGTGTACTCTTTTTGTAGTTCTCAGGGAGATTCAGTGTGACACAGAATGCGACAAGGTTGGCCCTTGTGAATTACTGGTATGACACATTATTGCCAGCTGAGTGGAGTGGAGCAACGTGAAATAAATTGTAATAGAGTGACTTGCTCAAGGACACAGTCCGATTCAGGAATCGAACCCACGACCTTACATCATGAGTCGAACACTCTAACCATTAAGCCACACGCCTTCACGTGGGCACAAATATACATACATATTTTATATATATGCTGTGTTGTAAGTAGCTTGCTTACTAACCACATGGTTCCGGGTTCAGTTCCACTGCGTGGCACCTTGGGCAAGTGTCTTCTGCTATAGCCTCGGGCCGACCAAAGCCTTGTGAGTGAATTTGGTAGACGGAAACTGAAAGCCCGCCATACATATGTGTGTGTATGTTTGTGTATCTGTGTTTGCCCCCCCCCAACATCGCTTTACAACCGATGCTGGTGTGTTTACGTCCCCGTAACTTAGCGGTTCGGTAAAAGGGAGACCGATAAAATAAGTACTAGGCTTACAAAGAATAAGTCCTGGGGGCAGTTTGCTCAACTAAAGGCTGTGCTCCAGCATGGCCGCAGTCAAATTACTGAAACAAGTAAAAGAGTATTACACACACACACACATACATATACAAAACATATACGTACACACACATACTCACGCACATGTATATATATATGTGACCGCGTGTGTACCGTTGGCGATTTTTTTTCCTCTGTCTTCCCTTCTCTGGATCTTTCCTTCTCCTATGTTTCCGACGAAGAGCTCCGCTCGAAACGTTAAACCCGCCTTCTTTCCTGAGCGTCCAATACTACATTTGTTCCACGTCCTCGCGTTTTTGTGTTTTTTTCGTGCTTTCTTGTTTGGATTAACTATATATATATATATATATATATACACATACATCTTTCATATAATCTCTTCCAACGGAACACTCCGCTCTGATTAACTGTGGCTATTGGCCATGTTTAGACAAATATTTCCTTCATCAAGCTCTCTCTCTTAATTTAATTATCCGTTTATTTATTCTTCACGTTCTTATCTCGTCGTCTTTTCTACACACCTTTATTCTCTAAAAACCACGAGAGAGAGAGAGAAAGAGAGAGAGAGAGAGAGAGGGAGGGAGGGAGAGAGATGGGGGGGATGAAGTGAGGGAGGGAGCAAGCTTGAAGGAAGGCCGCAGCCATCGTTCTCCAGAAACTTAAAGCTTTGCTATCGTTTCCACCGCCTCCCCCCGATCCGGTTCCGACACCTTAAACTGTGAGCGACGCTTACCTGAGTTATGTAAAAATAGAATCAACGTGAGGAGGAGTGGGAGGAAGGAAGAGGAGCGGAAAGACTGCGCGAAGGAGAGAGGCGGAGGAAAGGGAGGAGACGGCGTGAGATGACGGTATCAGCCAAAAAGGTAATGTTGCCAGCTAAAAAGCCAGGGAAACGAGTGTGAGTGCACACTCTCCTCCCTGTTTGCACGGAGTTGAGTGTGAGTGTCTTCTTTTGTCTCTTATTTCTGTATTTTCCTTGTTGTTTGTTTGTTCCTTCGTCTGACGAGGGAGGGTAAGGCCGAGTCCCCTGAGGCGGGAAACGGGAGAGGAGCAAGCAGTACTCTTCTACCCAACCCTCATTCATGGTTTTTGTTGCAACATGAAGCAGCG
>NC_042998.1:195763340-195775840 GCF_006345805.1 Octopus sinensis | reverse complement strand
TCCAAAAGATGAACTCTGATCAAGGTAAACTGCTTCTCGGCGGAGCACGCAACCAGAATAAAGGCGCAAGTGCTTGCTAAAGACGGCAGCTAAAAAGTGTGTTCAGAACGAACCAATCACAAAGCAGATGTCTTCCCCATTATCGGTCAATCAACCAATAAAATGCTGTCTTAAGTGCGTCGTTTCTTCTTAGCTCTTACCGAAATTTATTTCTTAACCTACATGAGTTTTTGCGGCCAATTACACGTGTTTTAGGAGAAAATCGCAAGAAAAGAAGAAGGAAAATTAAAGAGAAAGAAAAAAGAAAGGGGATATATGCGAAAGGAGCAGGAAAAAAGGAAACAAAAGAAAGCAAACATCAAAGATGGTTGAAATTAAGTGAAAAAAAAATTTTTAAATGGGGAGAAGATTTATGCAATTTTGGAGAAGAATTTCAGAGTCGCGTTTCTTGGAGGGGCCACGCAAAAATAAACCTTTGTGACGAACCTTATGCCTGTTTTTATAAATTATTAATGTAATCTTCGTAACTATTAGTTTTAATAAAAAAAAATTCTAACCACAATATGTCCATTTTTATTAAACATGTTTACCACGATATTAACATATTCTCCATCATTTTTGTCGCCCGTAATTTTTTTTTAGCAATGTCGACACGAAGCGATGTATAAACAATTTCTAGTCTAATTTGCAGTTCCCATTTTCGATGGGAACAGCTTCTGAAAAAAATCTTTTTGTGTAATGGCAGAATCTAATCGGCATCATTTTCTTTGCCCGATCCGCCCTGCTTTGCGTAGCAGCGCAAACATATCTCTCTCTCGTAAGTCCTTTAGAAATAGAAATAAAGATAGATTGCTTGCGAAAAAATAGTGGGGGAAAAAATCACGCAGCCTTTGTTTGGCGAATAAGTGTTTATGGCGGCGGCTGTGGTGGTGATCGGTGGGCAAGGAGGAATTAAAAATGGAAGATATTTCTGTTGCTAAGAAAGATATTATTTGATAAACCGATAGCAGATGAAAGAAATGCGGCTCAGAGACTATTTTCAGCGGATAATACAGAAAGGTGAAGTAGTGCTTGCATTAAACGCTTCTCCTTCTTCCTCTCCTCCTCCCCCTCTTTCTTTAACCACAGCACAACTTAAAACCGTTTGCATATATAAATTCACAACACAGATTTTGCTTCACAAAAATTTCGCCCAAAGCTTTCCACAAAAACACATTTCCTGTTCTTTAAACAAAAAATAAAATATATTTAATTTAGGATATTTATTTCCTTGAAACCTTCACCATTTTTCCTTCGCTGCAATTATAGCCCTGCGTGTGTCTGCGGCGGAGTGTAGAATTCACACGGCTGCCCTGCAACAATATCAGAATACACCAGATTGTGCAGAACCTGCGCGAAGTAATAACAGTCGTGGCTGCTATTTTTAGCCGTGTAAGCTAAGCTAGCGTTTCCAAGGATCCACTTTACTCAGCAGCCGTGTTTCACTTCTCTTTAACACACAATAAAATAGTTATTTCTCTCTCTCTTAGTACCTCAGACCAAATTTATGTATGTGTAGCTGGCTGGTTTTATAGTTTTGGTCTCAAAATAGATCGTGATGTAGGAAACCGATAGATTCGTCTTTAGATACATTAAAACTGTGTTGGTTTATTTTAAGTTGCGAACGTTACTCTTTGAGGAATTACCATTCTGTTCTTCGAAAAGCCGCGCCACACACACAGACACACACCAAACACACACGTATTATGGGCAGAAGGTGGAAAAAAGAATAGCTATTACCAGAACATTGCAATGAAATATAGTATTCCAGTGGATTTACATATAAATATTTGCCAGAAAATACTGTAGATTTTAATAATGTACGGAGCGAAGAAGCATGAAAAACGCAAAAACGCAAGAATTTATTCTCGAAGAAGGTCAGTAAATATAACAAAGAAGTTGGAGTTGAAGAAGAACAAAAATAAATAAATAAATAAATATATAAATGAATAAAACCAAAAGGCAGGCGTGGCTGGGTGAGAAGTTTGCTTGCTAACCACATGGTTCTGGGTTCAGTTCCATTGTGCGGTACCTTGGGCAAATGGTGGTGCTGGTGGTGGTGATGGTGGTGGTGATGTTGGTGGTGGTGGTGGTGGTTGGTGGTGGTGGTGGTGGTGGTGGTGGTGATGGTGAGCTGGCAGAAATGTTAGTGTGCCGGGCGAAATGCTTAGCGGTATTTCGTCTGCGTTACGTTCTGAGTTCAAATTCCGCCGAGGTCCACTTTGCCTTTCATCCTTTCGGGGTCGATTAAATAAGTACCAGTTACACACTGGGGTCGATGTAATCGACTTAATCCCTTTGTCTGTCCTTGTTTGTCCTCTCTGTGTTTAGCCCCTTGTGGGTAGTAAAGAAATAGGTGATGGTGGTTATGGTGGTGATGACGGTGGTGGTGATGGTGATGTTTGTGGCGGTGGTGGTGGTGGTGGTGATGGTGATGGTGATGGTGGTGATGGTGGTGGTGGTGATGTTTGTGGTGGTGGTGGTGGTGGTGGTGGTGATGGTGATGGTGGTGGTGGTGATGGTGGTGGTGGTGGTGGCGGTGATGGTGGTGGTGGTGGTCATGATGGTCATGGTGGTGATGGTGGTGATGGTGGCGGTGGTGGTGGTGATGGTGGTAATGGTGGTGGTGGTGATGGTGGTGGTGGTGGTCATGATGGTGGTGGTGATGGTGGTGGTGGTGGTGGTGGTGGTGGTGGTAGTGATGGTGGCGGTGGCGGTGATGGTGGTGGTGGTGGTAGTGATGGTGGCGGTGATGGTGGCGGTGATGGTGGTGGTAGTGGTGATGGTGGTGGTGGTGGTGGTGGCAGTGATGGTAGTGGTGGTGGTGGGTGGTGGTGGTAGTGATGGTGGCGGTGGTGGTGGTGGTGGGTGGTGGTGGTGGTGGTAGTGGTGATGGTGGTGGTGGTGGTGGTGGCGGTGATGGTAGTGGTGGTGGTGGTGGCGGTGATGGTGGTGGTGATGGTGGTAGTGGTTTTGGTGGTGGAGACATTTGTGTAATTCAATAGGTTATGAAAAACAGGGTTTTCATATCTGGGGCCGTCCCCACGTATGTCTCGGGAGGGCCTGGATCTGAGCCTGAAGTAGGACGAAGTTCTTTTTTCTTCTTTTTATGAGAGACCAGCAGTTGTCTATGCTTGTATGCACTGGCATAGCTAGAGTGTGTGCCGCCCGGGGCGGCCCTTCCGTTTGCCTCCCCCGGATCCCAAGTGCCGCCCGGGGCGAAGCGCCCCTACTGCCCCCCTATCCACGCTAGTGCTTGTATGGCTCTCCCTTCTAATATTATCGCCAATGTTATTGAAGGAAACGGTAAAAGTAGGTGCCAGGAGACACTTATATGGGGCGGCACTTGTGGGTGCACTGTATAGCTCTGTATAGGCTTGGTTCCCGAGGGAGGGTGGAAAAACGCAAGGACCCTCCCGAGCGGCACACTCTCTCGCTACGCCGTTGTCCAGTACAGCTTGGCACTAGTCTCATCGCAGACTTTGTCATTGGAACGGAAGGAACCGGAACAGATACCAAAAGGCATTTTGGTCGACGCACTTATAGTTCCGTCAACCCACTACCCTGGTTTGGTGTATTAATTGTCGACCCCGAAATGATAAAATACAAAACTGACCTTGGGGTGATTTGAACTCAGAGCGCAGAGCGCTGGAACAAATACTGCAAAACATTTTATGCGCCGCCCTAACGGTTCTACCAATTCGTCTGAGAGTCTATCATTCGAATGGACCCTTACTGAATGCGACCCGGGTGCCAGGGAGTGTAACAATAGCAACATGCCAGGCCTGCACGATGTATCCCATATTCATCATCATTGTTCGACCGTGGTCGAGACAATGGAACTTACTATGTTACGCCAGACTTCACGGTCCATCATAGCATTACGGAGGTCCGGTTGCTGGATGCCTGTATCCTTGGAGATTACATCAGGGTAGGAGAGTGTGCGCCCTCTGGTATCGCGAGCAGATGGCTTCCAGAGGAGAAGAGTAGAAATTACCTCGTTTTCAGCTCTACAACAATGTCCAGCAAATTAGACTCTCCTACCTTTCACAAGAGATGATACGGGTGGTAATTTCCCATATAGAGGAGGTTGAAATATTTTCTGACCCTGTCGTTGTTGCTGTTTAGTCCTGGGTCTGCCCTAATCGAGCGTATGATCAAAACCAGTGTATTTAGGACCACATTAACCATGTGATAGGTGAGGTTTCAGGGGGATTTGGCAGCTATTTCTAGTAGATCGAGATGTGGCGTAGGGGCTCCCTCGTTGTCTCGTTTGAAACTGTTTTCAAATGACTGCAGGCGATGTGGAAATCATAAAGAAGAAGCCATATTATTACGATATGCTGTCTGAGTAAAAACATCAATAGGCACAAGTTGGCTTGCTAGGACCGATGCACAGAGGACATTTGATACAACTCCCCCTCTCTCTCTCCCTCTCTCTCTCTCTCTCTCTCTCTTACTGTCTCTCTCTCTCTCATACACACCTATTTCTTTACTACCCACAAGGGGCTAAACATAGAGAGACAGACGGATTAAGTTGATTACATCGACCCCAGTGTGTAACTGGTGCTTAATTTATCGACCCCGAAAGGATGAAAGGCAAAGTCGACCTCGGCGGAATTTGAACTCAGAACGTAGCGGCAGACGAAATACCTATTTCTTTACTACCCACAAGGGGCTAAACACAGAGGGGACAAACAAGGATAGACAAACGATTAAGTCGATTACATCGACCCCAGTAAGCAACTGGTACTTAATTTATCGACCCCGAAAGGATGAAAGGCAAAGTCGACCTCGGCGGAATTTGAACTCAGAACGTAACGGCAGACGAAATACTGATAAGCATTTCGCCCGGCGTGCTAACGATTCTGCCAGCTCACCGCCTTCTCTCTCATACACACCACACTCACACACACACACACACACACAACACACACACCACACACACACACACACACCACACACACACACACACACACTCGCACAGACGTCACTTCAAAAGGCAGAGCAATGATAGAGTGGGACGTATGTGTAAGCACTGTTAGAGAGATGAAGACAAACTGTCCAGATATTGAAAGAAAAACCTCGTAAAAAAATATTTAGGTATTTCCTTATTTCCAAAGTTCAGCGAATTATTTACACTGGCCATGCGTAATTCCCCAGATGTGATAGCTATCACCGAGACTTGGCTGACTCCAGCCGTAAAGGACTCGGAAATCCACCTACAGAGCTATGCCGTCTTCAGATGTGACAGAGAAAAAAGGCGAGGTGGAGGTGTTGCTGTGTATGTTAAATCTGATCTCAAACAGTCCAGCGGTATTCTACCCACTAATGCTCAACCTACAACAAAATTCGATGCCGTCTATTGCAAGCTGAGCCTATCCGGGTTTTGCCTGCCCGTGTTAGCTGTCTACAGGCCGCCTCTTGCCGACCCCCAGGACGATGGTCATTTACTAGAAGCGATAAGATTCGTTTCAGCTTCTCATGACTGTTTGATATTAGGAGACTTCAACGCTCCCACGATCGACTGGCCCGCATCAATTTATACATCATCTTCCGGGTTCGGCCAGGCCCTTCTTGACGTGGCTGAAGATCCAAGGTGCCACGCAGTGGGACTGAACCCAGAATCATGTGGTTGGTAAGCAAGCTACTTACCACACAGCCACTCCTGCGCCTAGTAACACTGAGTAAATTAAAGCAACGTGAAATGAAGTGTTTTGCTTCAGAACACAACGTATCCCCAGGTTTGGGAGTCGAAACCAGAACCTTACGATCATGAGTCCAACACCCTAACCAAACATGAGGCTCAGCGTTGTGCTCAAGGAAGATGACACCCTTCCGATTTTCCAATTCTGGACGTTTCCACTGATTGCCTTCTTTAATCGGAATAATTAGGAACTATAATAAATGTCTGAATTCAACGTCTGCTTTTACAGAAGGAGCTCGGAACGCACAATGTCCTTCATATCCCAGAGCACCACCTTCTTCAGATAATGACCAACTTTTGAAGTGATTGAAGGCAGTTCATTTCGTTTCCTCTAGAAGCCCTTTCGTTCCACGTAGTTGCAAACAATTCATTTTTCATCACGTGATCGTTCTTCTAAAAAAGAAAAAGAGAAAAGAAAAAGAAAAAGAGAAAAGAAAAAGAAAAAGAAAAATAGAATGTTTTGTTGTAGAGAACCACAGATGAAAATGCGGTCCATTAAATTTTTTTTCGGTCAAAGTTTGAGACAGGCAAACATCGTAAGCGATTCATTTAGCCAAAGCCTTATAACGCTCGTATAAGAAACGTGGAGTGTCTTTGCGATGTCTCAGGACATAGGACCTAGATTATTTTTGATTAGGTTTTCAGTTTGGTGACCATCTACGCCTGTAGGACTGCCGGAACGTTCACGGTCTTTCAAATAAAACTTCATTCCTAAACCTAGCTAACCGTTTGACAAACAGTTCTCTCAGCGATGGCACCATCTCCATAAACTGCACGGACCCTTTTTCAGATGTTTTTTTACGGCGTTTCTTCCTTTCCGGAAATAAAAGAGCATCAAATGATGAAAATGTGTCTCGCTTTATTCCCTTTTTGACTTTCAAAGACAAAATAGCTGAAATACACAACCCCCAGGGTACTAGAATAGAAAAACGGGGTAAAATGTCACTTTTAGAATGTGTGTGTGTGTGTGTGTGTGCGTGCATGTGCGTGTGTGTGTCTGTGTACACACACACACACATACACACACACATACACATATATAAAGAAGAAAATATTTTGAATGGCGCAACACTGCACTATAATACAAACAATGAATATAATAATTCCTTCTTCAGATATCCAAGGAATTGATATCTTAGGGATATCTGAAGAAGGAATTTTATTCCGAAATATCATATCAGACTGTGGATGATGAAATTACACCAGTTATGTTTTGATTCAATGCCTCGTATATACCTAGTGATATATACTCAGATCTGACTCTTAAGATACCAGAATGTGTGCTGGCTGGTGCCATTGTTGCCCGGTATATTTATTTTTACGGAGATTATGAAAGATGAGTGTATGTTATAGAAAAAAAGATTGACGTGATAGGAAAAAAACCATTGATGTGATGGTTGGGTTCTACATCCCCAAATTAATCAAAGACAAGTCTCAGGTATGTAAAGAAATGTTGTTGCCAGGTGCAATCGGAGATAGGCCAGCATGATCATTCTGCATTTTCCCCAAGTCGTGTGTATCTAGGATTATATCTTATGTGCCCCTATTATTTTTAGATGATATAGGGTATCATTTAAGGACGATTTTGTAGCCATTTCTAACATGATGAGTGACCATGTGTGGGCTTTCCCATTGTCTTTTAAAAGTTGTGGTTTTTACATCAGATACATGTTTTTTTTATTTAAATTCGAATATTCCATTACTATTCTTTATTTGCTTTCCCATTCTATTTGTATTCCATCATTGGTCATTTCGTCTGTGTAATGTTTCTTCCATTGTATGTGATGACTATCAGGATACCATACTCGATAAGCAAGGTGATTATCCTGCAGATATTTTGAGACAGCTTACAGTTATACAGATATCTTTTCCAGCAAGATGTATAGATAATGAGCTGGTGAGACATCCTTCTGAGTGTCTGAATGCATGCAAATGATATAAGAATCTTTTTTAAAAGGATTTTCAGTTAGCCTTCCAGAATACGTTATTTCACTGTTGCTTGCTTGAGAAATTTTGGCTCGATGAATTAAAACTTTAGATAGACATGGCTCATTGAAAAAGCAGATATCAAATTTAGTGAAATTAGAAGAGATAAATTTTGTGAGGCATAATGTCATAAATACCACACCAGAACAAAACTCTGGAATCTTTTTGAGTCACATCTTTGCGAGACATATTGCACACTGATTTAAGAACATTTAAACACTTCTGCAGACAAATTAAAAAGAAAAATTATGGAATTGATATTCGTACATACCATAGGCACATATCCAAGAACGTCACCAATTCCAACTTTACTACTTACCATGCTAATTATTTAGAAGCAAAAGAAATAGCTACTGGCCTAAAAATGAACGATAGAATAGAAATGTTTGAGTTACGCGACACATTACTTCGCAGATCGTAAAGGATATTCTTTGCCAACGCAATATGTGAATTGATGAAACCGGAGAAACGGTAAGGTGGGTAGAGCTAATAAAAATATTCTGTTATTAAGCGGATCACGACAGAAATTTATGTGGTTCGATACGATTGAATTCTATCTGTATACAAGTAAATCCCTTTTTGAAAAAAGCTTTGGAATTCGGTTTAATTTCAATTAGCGATTCTGACATTAAAATTGTTATGCACGTAAGGTGGCGAGCTGGCAGAAACGTTAGCACACCGGGCGAAATGCTTAGCGGTATTTCGCCTGTCGCCACGTTGTGAGTTCAAATTCCATCCGAGGTCGACTTTGCCTTTCATCCTTTCAGGGTCGATTAAATAAGTACCAGTTACGCACTGGGGTCGATATAATCGACTTAATCAGTTTGTCTGTCTGTCTGTCTGTCCTTGTTTGTTCTCTCTGTGTTTAGCCTCTTGTGGGAAGTAAAGAAATAGGTATTTCGCCTGTCGCCACGTTGTGAGTTCAAATTCCATCCGAGGTCGACTTTGCCTTTCATCCTTTCGGGGACGATAAATTAAGTACCAGTTACGCACTGGGGTCGATGTAATCGACTTAATACCTTTATCTGTCCTTGTTTCTCCCCTCTATGTTTAGCCCCTTGTGGGTAGTAAAGAAATAGGTATTTCGTCTGCCGCTACGTTCTGAGTTCAAATTCCGCCGAGGTCGACTTTGCCTTTCATCCTTGATAATCGACGTGGCAGTGCCAGGAGATCAACATATTAACATGAAACAAAGAGAAGAGATTGATAAATATGGGGACCTGAGAATTGAGCTTGCCAAGATGTGACAGCTACGTGAGCCGAACACGAAGGTCGTCCCTATTGTCATCGGAGCATGGGGCTCAATACCACCGAACCTGATGAAACATCTGGAAACTTTAGGAATACCCTACAATCTAGGTGTATTGCAAAAGCCGGCATTACTTGGAATTGCACGCATATACCATAAAGTACAGTCTGTCTGAGGTCCTTGTTGTGACTTGACAGACATTACAAACCCCGGTGGACACAAAAACATGTGGGGTTAACATCATCAAGGGGACATTCTACCACTTTAAAGAGAACTGATTAAACAAATTGAAACGGAAGGCTATAGATGCCTTGGCATACTTGAGTTCAACAAGATAATGGAGAAGGAAATGAAAGAACAGCTGAAGATGGAATATTTCCGAAGACTAAGTTTGGTGTTGCACTGAAAATTAACCGGATGGAATAAAATCCAAGTAGTTAATACATGAGCGATGGCATCACTTCGGTATGGAGCTGGAATCATAAAATGGCAAAAGAAAGAACTGATGAACTTGGATACGAAACCAAGAAAAATGTTGACAGTGTACGGAGCCTTTCACTCTAAGCGTGACACCGATAGGTTGTACTTGTCCAGAGGAAAGGGTGGGAAAGGTCTGATGAGTTGTCTGGATTGTATCGAATCAGGGGAAAATGTCGTGGAACCATTGTTGAAACATGTGAAGAAGGCGGGTGTCATTAAAACTGAGAATTGGGTAAGGAAAGAAAAACTTAAAGAGGAAAAGAACACAGAGACACAAAAAAAGCATGGAAGGGAAAAAAGATGTACGCTCAGTTTGCAAGAGATACGAACGCCAAGACAGATACAGAGGACCGGTGGCTGTGGATGAGGAGGAGTGACCTGAAGATAGAGACAGAAGCACTTATATGCGCAGCTCAAGAACAAGCATTAGGGACTAACTATGTTAAGTGCAAAGTCGACAACACTACCGACAGCGACAAATGCAGAATGTGTGGTGAGAGGGGTGAAACGGTATGGCACATCGTCAGCGAATGCCCGGAATTGGCACAACGTGAATACAAAAAACAACATGACAACGTGGTAAGAATGATCCATTGGGAGCTCTGTGGAAATCACGGCTTTCGAAGAGCAGAGACGTGGTATGAGAAAACTCTAGAAGGAGTCACCGAGAATTAAAAATTGCAAAAGCTTGTGGGATGCAATGATTCAGTGTGATCACCTGACCAGACATCGGAAACCGAAAATTGTTTTGGATATTTGAGAATTGAGATTGCCAAGATGTGACAGCTACGTGAGCCGAACATAAAGGTTGTCCCTACTGTCAACACAGCATGACAACAGGTGACAACAGGTGACAACAGGATCAAAGAAAGAGAAGACGAAAAACTGAACACCTACGACAATTTGAAGTGGGAAATACGAAGGTTGTGGTCAGTGAGGAGAGTAGACGTGATACCAATAGTAATTGGTACATTTGGAAGTACCAACATGGCTCAAAAAGATTGGTACAAATGTAAAGGAAGAACACCTACAAGAACCAGCATTGCTTGAAACTGCAAGAATTCTTCGCAGGGTTCTTGAAGCATGACCAGTAAACAAGTGTCACCTTAGTCTGCTGGCTGTAGACAGCTGGTCTTTTCCATCATACCCAGCAAAATAGGCTGAGTTTTCATCAAATAATAATAATAATAATAATAATAATAATAATAATAATAATGATGATGATGATGATGATGATGATGATACTGGAAAATGCGAAAAGTGGGATCTAGAGAGAGGCAAGATGTGATATGAGTACAAACCTGCAGAGAGTGGCGGGGTTAGAGACCTGCAAAATCCTGTGAGATTTCCCAATATAAACAGATTAGATGCTAGAGCATAACAAACCGGACCTAGTGGTGGTGGTGGTAGTGGACAAGCTCTACCACATGTGCTTTGTAGTTGAGGTTTCGCTTCCCTTTCAGCCTCGAATAGTCAAGAGGGAAGGCCAAAAAATAAACACATACAATCCTTTTTAAATACGAAATAGCCCGGCTATGGAAAATGAAGAAGGGTTGAGATAAAATCCAATTATTGTTGGGTCCTTGGGAATATAAGGGGAATTGGAATATGTATATAGTTTATGTTTTATCGTTTACCTTTCAGTGCCCAGTAGAATTGTTACAAAAGGTTTGCCGCCTTGGCACGGTCAGAATAATCGGGAAAGTATTCGGCAGTTAAAAAGAAGAGATGGCATGGTACCGTATTCAGTTCAAATCCGTCGAGGTCAATTATATCTTTCATCCTTTAGGGGTCGATGAAAAAGAAAGAACCGGACCAGAGCGGGACTTGACGGAATTGTTAGAAGGTTAGAGAAGATGCTTTTCAGTAGCTTTCGGTTCTATGCATTCTGAGTTCAAATTCCAACCCGTCACCGAAAGAACGGTGACGCTTCTGTCAGGAGTTGCTGTTGTTAAGCAACATGACGGGTAAGGATGATTAGGTGATGGTCTAGGGCTTAGGGGCGGGAGACCCCAAACCGTGGGAAAAAAAACTTTGGTCGTCTTGTTGTAGTCGAGGGCTCTTCGTTGACGCCCAACACCACTAGGAGGTGGCCCTTGAAGTCGCTGGAAATGGAAATCTCCAGGTCCAAATTCTTGAACGGCTCTGTCAAGAGTTGTGACATTTGTGAAGGAGCATTAGCAATTTGAAAACTGAAGGGAATGTCAATTCTTTGGTTTAATCTTATCTTTACTACCCACAAGGAGCTAAACATAGAGGAGACAAACAAGGACAGACAAAGGGATTAAGTCAATTACATCGACCCCAGTGCGTAACTGGTACTTAATTTATTGACCCCGAAAGGATGAAAGGCAAAGTCGACCTCGGCGGAATTTGAACTCAGAACGTAGCGGCAGACGAAATCCCGCTAAGCATTTCGCCCGGCGTGCTAACGTTTCTGCCAGCTCGCCTTTGGTTTAATCGAAGGATTGTCTGCCCTAGGTGTGGCTGTGTGGTTAAGAAGCTCGCTTTGCAACTGCATGGTTTCAGGTTCAGTTTCACCACGCGGCACATCGGACAAGTGTCTTCTGCTAATACCTCAGGCCGACAGTGCTCTATGAAGGAATTTGGTAAGCAGAAATAATTGTTTGGAAGTCCGTTGTATATATGCGCGTGTTTTTGTGTTTGCGTTTGTTCTCCACCACGCTTCGCAACCGGTGCTGGTTTCTTTGCATCCCTGTAACTTAGCGGTTCGGCGAAAGAGACCGATAGACTAAGTGACAGGCTTTAAAAAAAAAACATGAGTAGCGGGTTCGATTTGTTCAACGAAAACCACTTCACGTCAATGGGAGACACATGGCCTAGTAGTTAGAGCAGCGGACTCGCGGTCGAGGGTTCGAATCTCAGACCGGGCGATGTGTGTGTTTATGAGCGAAAACAATTTAACTCCACGCGGCTCCGCCAGAAGGTAATGGCGAACTTCTGCTGATTTTTTCGCCACAACTTTCTCTCACTCTTTCCTCCTGCATCTTGCAGCCCACCTGCGACGGACCGGCGTCC
>NC_042998.1:195750840-195760840 GCF_006345805.1 Octopus sinensis | reverse complement strand
AAGATGGAAAGAGAAGGACCTGGATAGCCCCCCAAACACGCATATTGCAGGACGTATCGGTGATAGAGCCGTTCAACACATGCTGTGATCATCGCTTGTTACAGGTGAAGATCCTGATCCACGAAATCAGAAAGATGGAGGCCCTGCACATCTCAAATGAAAAAATCAACGCCTTAGGGGTCTTCGTTGTAACGCAAATTGTAGGATGTTATCCTGAGGGAACTTTGTAGTTATGCTGAAGTATTTGATGAAGACTACAATCCACTGGTGCAGAAAATTAGAAGTTGCACGTGGAAGGCAGGAACTGACTGCAAGCCGGCGTGAGCCTGATGGAAGGAGCTTGGAGGAGACGAGGGAGGGGGGGGCGAGAGAAACGGAAACTATGAAGGACACGACAGGTCACTTCGAGTATTCTGTTCACTGCAAAGCGATTAAGACAACATGAAGAAAATGATTCCGAGAATTATAGATTGAAGAAGCTGATAGAGGTTGCAGAGGAAAGGAAAAATATGAAAAGGTGCAGGAAAGAGCTGGGGTTTAGAGGTGACGGCGCTTCAGATGAAGCACGGGTTCACAGTGACAGACAAAGAATGAGGGCAGGATGTGCTCAAAGCAAAGCTTTAGCCAGACTCTTCAATAGCACCGTCATACCTGCGCTCTTATATGCAGGTGAGACGTGGGCTACTAGGGTGAGAATAGAATATCGATTAGCTACGACGCAAAGGGCCATAGAAAAATTCCATGCTCGGACTATCATCACGAGAGCGTATTGGAAATGGCGTAGAAGGTTTTGCAAGAGACATGTAAAACCTTCTACACCAACCTTTTAAAATCATCTTTGAAGCTCCATCTTCCACCGTCACAAATGTTAGAAGAAGTGGTCTGTGAAATTAAAAATACCCTCAAGGTGATGAAAGCAGAACAAACCCCAGGAAAAGATAGCAAAACAACCGAATGTTAAAGTGTGGAGAAGAGTAGTAAACCTCCTCCACCCCTGTAGTAAATATTTTGAACATGTTTTTGATATATATATCCAAATCTTAGAGCAATGGCTGATAGGTTTTTACTTGTATTTCCAAGCTCTTCTGAGGTCACAACTGGATTTCTCCTTGTACATAAATCCAGGAACAGAGAAAAATAAAGAAACATACGGACGAAAGCGACAGCGAACGCAATGACCGACAACCCGCATTCACTTTAGTATTCACGCCATTGTAATCCGTCGTCAGACCCATCCGACTCATTAAGAATATAAACCCATTCTCTTAAGAACTTATTTTCATTAACTTTTAATGCGTTCAATTATCTTCATGGCATTAGTAAGTAATGTACTTGGCCGTAGTTTTCTGTTATTTGGTTTTCATCTGGAACATCGACAAAGGGAAATGCTTATCAATGCGGCAGAAATGTGGTTCCTTTCATGACACACCGAACATGTAATATGAAGAGAGATTCACAAAATTGAGAGGCTTGCATTGTGGTGTGTTATATATATATATATATATGTATATATATTATATATATATATATATATATATATATATATAATATATATATATATATTATATAATATGTAATAATATGTGACAGTTAGTTGGTTCTCATGATAAAACTCAGAGTTTCGGATGCCGGGGCTGAAATATATATATATATATATATATATATATATGTGTGTGTGTGTGTGTGTGTGTGTGTGTGGTGTGGCATGCGTGTGTGTGTATGTGGTGCGTGCGTATGTATGTGTGTGTGCGTGCGTGTGTGTGTGTGTTTATTACTCCCCACCATCGCTTGGCAACCAAAGCTGGTGTTTTACGTCCCGTAACATAGCGGTTCGGCAAAAGATACCGATGAATAAGTACAGGCTTACAAAGAATACGTCCCGGGGTCGATTTGCTCGACTAAAGGCGGTGCTCTTGCGTGACCGCAGTCAAAATGACTGAAACAAATAAAAGGATAAAAGAATATATATATATGTATATTTATGTGTGTGTGTGTGTGTATGTATTTTTCCTCTCACCATCGCCTAACAACCGATGTTACGCCCCGTAATTTAACGGTTTGGCAAAGAAGACCTATAGAATAAATACTATGCTTACGAACAATGAGCCCTGGGGCCGAGTGCTTCGACTAAAAGCCCTTTAAGTGGGTGCTCCTGCATGGCCACAGTCAAAATGACTGAAACGAGTAAAAGAATAAAAGAATATGTATATAGATACATATATATATATATACACACAGACATTTATACGTATATGGAGAGATACTCCTTTGTCCTGATACACCAATGCTAATTATACTGATGTACCAACAGAATATATAAGTATATATATATATATATATATTATATACATACATACATGTGTATATTTGTGTAAACAGAGAAAGGCAATTTTAATGTTAAAACTACGTAAAATTTATAAAGGCTGTCCGTAACACAGGAAAAGTTTTACATGAATCTCTGGTTCTTTTCAGACAAAACGAATTATACTCGACATTTATCGAAGAACTATTTAACATTTCGTATGGTTGGGTGTATCTAACTGTTCCCTTAATTATTTATTCAATCTTTCATTGTTTCTGCCTTCCTCTTCTCCTATTTTCCTTCCTCTCATTTAAAAGGCATTTAACAACGAGATAAGATGGCGGATTTTAGCCTTATATATCGTCTGCTGCTGATTGTCGTTATATCACTTTCCAGCCTCTATCCCCCTTGCCTATATATTTTTTTAAATGCTTTACCTCCTTTCTTTTTTATCATTGCTTCTCGTTATATATTTTTGCACTTGATAATAAACATGCTCTTCTTTTATGGATGGATATCAGATTTTCTCTGTTGTCAAGGTAACCAGATTATTACCGCGCAGTGACTGACTGAACTTAATCGGGAAAGCTAGTAAAGGCAATAAATAATAATAATAATAATGATAATAATAATAATAATAATAATAATAATAATAATAATAATAATAATAATAATAATAATGAATCGTATCAAACTTTTGCACAAGGCCAGCAATTTCGGGGTAGGGGTAAGTCGACTCCACTGATACTTATTTTATCGACCCCCAAAAGGGTGAAAGGCAAAGTCAAATAATGATAACAATAATCCTTTCTAATATAGGCACAAGGTCTGAAATTTCGGGAGCTCAACTGGTACTTATTTTATCGACCCGGAAAGGATAAACGGTAAAGTCGACCTTGGCGGAATTTGAACCCACAACGTAAAGACAGACGGAATACCTATTTCTTTACTACCCACAAGGGGCTAAACACAGAGAGGACAAACAAGGACAGATAAACGGATTAAGTCGATTATATCGATCCCAGTACGTAACTAGTACTTAATTTATCGACCCCGAAAGGATGAGAGGCAAAGTCGTCCTCGGCGGAATTTGAACTCAAAACGTAACGGTAGACGAAATACCTATTTCTTTATTACCCACAAGGGGTTAAACATAGAGGGGACAAACAAGGACAGACATAGATAGGTATTAAGTCGATTACATCGACCCCAGTACGTAACTGGTACTTATTTAATCGACCCCGAAAGGATGAAAGGCAAAGTCGATCTCGGCGGAATTTGAACTCAGAACGGTAGCGGCGGACGAAATACCACTCAGCATTTCGTCCGGCTTGCTAACGATTCTGCCAGCTCAGCGCCTTAATAATAATGATAATGATGATAATGATGATGATAATGATGATGATGACTAAATGCTTATGTTACTGAAGATGAGTATAAATAGAAGATAAAATCAGTTTGATATATTTATAAATAATAAGGAGAAGAGTGTAACCGAAAGAAGTATGGTAGAAATAAGTCCCTAATAAGCTCTTGTGCTATATTTGTAAAGGTCGAAATGGAAGGATGCCGCTCGTGGCCGTTTGACCTCAATATGTTGCAGCCAGTGTAGTTGTCAACTTGTGCGACTTTATCGTCTGAAGCCGTCGTTATTTTCAGCAGGAAAGACTCACATGTAAGTCAATCTGTGGAAATTCAATCGTGTTGTCTGTCCTTGTTACGAGTTGGAGATGAAGATAGCTGAAAGGGTAAGGTACAATGGAAAGGGCAACGGAAGAGCGACGGCGCCGCCATCGTTTTAGACGGCGAACCTATAGTTATAAAAGAGAAGGGGAAAAAAAAGGAAGAAAGAATGAGAGAGAGAGAGAGGGAGAGAGAGAGTGAGAGGAAGAGAGAGATCGCAAAGTAACATGAAATTGTGTGTGGTATATGAAGGGGGGGGAGATAGACAATGGGGAGAAGAAAAGACATTTAGAATTGAAGAAGAAAATCGATGAAGATGTAAAAAAATGACGGAAGAAACTAGAAGCAGCCTTTATAAAAGAGAGAGGGAGAGAGAGAGGGAGAGAGAAAGAGACAAAGAGAAAGAGAAAGAGAGGGGGGAGAGAGAAAGAGACAAAGAGAAAGAGAAAGACAGGAGAGAGAGAAAGAGACAAAGAGAAAGAGAAAGAGAGAGAGAGAGAAAGAGACAAAGAGAAAGAGAAAGAGAGAGAGAGAGAGAAAGAGAAAGAGAGGTGGGGGGAGAGAGAGAGAATAAACTGTTATTTTTCCCCTCTCTTTCACTACTAAGGTGTGTTAAAACAGAAATGCAAAACAGGCTCAACGTAAAGCAGGAGAGAAAATATAAATAGTGCACGCATGCGTATCAGCGTCGAGATTAAGTTGTCGAGTTTTTACCCCCCCCCCCCCACTTCTACCCCTCCCCTCACCCCAAACCCCGTCTTTTTTTTTTTTGTATTTTCCATTTATTTATTTATATTTCAAGCCGAGAATTTAGGTTTTGTTGATGATGAAATTTCATTACTGGATTGATTAATAAACATTGTATAATAATAATAGCATTTTGGAGATACGACGTGGTATAAACATACACGCACGCACGCACACACGCAATATATGTATATATATATATATATATATATATTATATATATATATATATATATTATATATATATAAATATATATATATATTATATATATAGATATAATATAATTATATAATCGATATAAATATATATACAATATATATATATTCTTTCTGTTTTTGCCATAACACCAAAATAGACCCCTGAAACAAGATTTTTACTGAGTTCTATCTATTGATCTATCTGTCTGCCAGCCTGCCTGCCTGTCTGTATGTCTGTCTGCCTGTCTGTCTATCTATCTATCTATCTATCTATCTATTGTCTGTCTATCTATCTGTCTATCTGTCTGTCTTTCTTTTCTCCTCTCCCTCTCTCTCTCTCTCTCTCTCTCTCTCTCTATATATATATATATATATATATATATATATATATATATATATATATGTCGTATATCTATCTATCTGTCTACTACTAGCCTGTCTGTCTGTTCGTCTGCTGTCTACTTATTCCTTTACTTATTCCTTTATTTCTTTATTTATTGGCTGCTTTCACATTTTCCCTCTCAAATCTCGTTCTCGTTAAACAATACGCTGTCACCGATCAACTTCTTCGTTCATCAATTGTTTTGCTTTCAGAAAGAAATTCACAAATGAACAACGCGTCCGCGTGCACGAAGCGTTTTGCGTGCGTGTGTGCATTTGAAAGTTGGAATGTCATTGTGTATGTATATACGCATGTATTTGCGTGTGTGCGTGTGTGGTGTGCGTGCATGCGTGTGTCTATGTATGTGTGCATGTGCGTGTATACACACACGTAAGTACATATATTTAGTTGCATCTATACACGTTCTTTTTAATTCTCTATGAAATCACACACAGACGCACATATATATATACAAACATGAACATACAATGTCTACATGCATATATCGTATATATATATATATATATATATATATATATATATATATATATATATACATTTATATATATATATATACATATATAGATACATACATACATACATACATATATATTATATATATATATATATTCATGCATACATACTTACATATATATATATATCATATAATCACGTTCTGTATGTGGTAAAAAGATTATAACGGCCGTATTTTTCAACTGATTTTCTCCAAACTGGGAACATACATTACTTTTGTTCCAGGGATGGTTTTAGACTCTTAAAATTTTTCGCATAATGAGCAACGGGCCCCCGGAGGCAAAATAACACCCGTTCCCATGTTACGTGGAGATGGGAGAAAACTCTTTGCGAAGTAACTTTCAGAAATGGATTGTCTCCCTTATATGCTGTTGGTCAGTAAAAAATATATTGCATTTTTTATTAGATTCACGACTTTGAAAGTTAAAAAAAATATTTACTTCCGGTTTTCTAGTGTCAGTGACGTCTATATCTCTATTTATATCTCTCCATCCATCTCTCTCAGTCTATCACAATCTCTCTATATGTCTCTATCCATATCTATCTCTATATCTATCTTTCTGTTCCTATCTGTCTATATCTTATCTATCTACCTATACCTATTTTATTTGTCGAAGTAGCTAGCTCTTTCTCTATATCTCACTCTCTATTGCTTTAATTTTAAGTTCAATCGCTATTGTTTTTACTATAAGTTTTCAATCTCTATTTACAAACAGTAACAACAAATTACTGACAGAAAGAAGTTCACGATTACTGATGAAAGTAATTTCCTACATAATTTACTGACAGAAGTAACTTCCTAAATTTCACTTCAATCTGTTACACTTCGTTAAATTTGCCAACAAATTTCTGATTTACTTTTACAACGTTTACAATCTGGCCAGCCCCAATGAAAAACTAAGCTAAGAGCATTAGATTCCTTGGAAGAAATCAGCGAATGTATACGAAAACATATATGTGTATGTATGTATGTACGTTTTCCCGGGGCTTAAGCAATAGTAGCACCGTCCATTATAGGACTACCTCATTCTGTTGGCAAATAAACTTTACTAATCTGTACTGTTACTATATATCTCTCATCGAGAGATTTAAAACAAGTTGTTTTTCTCTAAACGAGATCAGCGACTGTGTGTCACTTAAAGAATATAAAGTGTTTGCAAGTGGAGAGAGCTTTCATCAACAGCCAGTGATTGTCTCACACTGAGGACGGGTAACCACTCAGAAACCATGGTCTGTGAGTATCACGTTTGGCTGGAGATGGGAGCGATGACCTCCCTTGCAAACACTATACGGACACAGACTGTGTGTCGATAGCTAGCTGGAAAAGATGTTTTCCTGGGACTTAAACAATAGTAATATTGTCCTTTATAGGATCACCACATTCTGTTGGCAAATAAACTTTACTATATATAGTAAAAGAATTAGCCTATACGATTTTAATCTAGTTACCCTTCATATTTTAGATTCATCTTAAAATACTATTATATATTTAGCGTCGTAATGCATCTTAACCCGTAACTTCTAATCATATCATCCGCATGGACAGTATGGTCCGACAGAGCATTCGCTTTTTTTAAAAATTCTCAAATCTTTCACGCCTCTTTCATGTCGGTGTTGTAGAGATGAAATCAGCTTGAAAATACAAGTTCACTTTACTAAATTTATACTTGGGCTAAGCCCGAACAACCGGAATGTCGTTGTCGCCACTGATATATATATATATAAATGAAAGAATGGAATCGAACGAAGATGTTAACAAAATTCCTTTACTCTCGACACATGTTTCGAAGACAGCATGTTTTCATTCCAAAGGAATAAAGGGTGCATTATGCAATCTTCTCATCAGGAAAGAAAGGGAGCCTCTCTCGACAACAAGACAAACAAAAATTTCGATGGTTGCCTACATGGTAAACAAAGCGATAAAGCGAATTTTCCATGCTGACGATAAACATAGGATAATTCATTCACCTACTTAAATATATATATAATATATATATATATATATATGTATGTATGTGTGTGTAAATGCACACATGCACACTAGGCACATAGGCAACATACACACGCATTCACGTGCATCTTACGTTCTCCCCAAGAAAACTTACGTATAACAATGCCGTATTTTATTGGCCTCGTTTAAAAACTCATTATCCAGGTCGCATGACAGAACAAAAACAAAAAAAAAAAACGGTTTTAAACGAAATAGCGTTAAGTAGCATCGTGAGAAGATGTTTCAAAACAGACACATTTGATTGGTTTCTTGCTGCTAGATATTTGATGGCTTCGTTGGCAGTTTCTCTTCTGTAGATCGAAATAGGCCTGTGACCATATCCATCTCCAGTCATTAAGAGTTTACAACCAAAATATTAAGATCCAGCGCAGGACCGGCCCTAGGGTTGCTGGCGCCCCGGATAAACTGAACATCGGCGCCCTTACAAGTATAATTTTTTAAAAACTTTCACAAGGAGAAAAACTGAAAATATAGACTAAAAAAGCACATGGTGCCCCGTGCGACTGCTCGAGTTGCCGGTACATTGAGCCGGCCCTAACCCAGCTCCTCGGTATAAATTGGGATTAATTAAGTTGTTTTGTCAAATGTAATATTTATTTATTCACATTGTGTTTGAATTAATCGAGCATTATCTCTTAGCTTCGAGATTCGATGATGTTATGGTTTATTTCTGGAATAACATTTTATGGTAGGTGTGAGGAGTGGAATCTGGACGGTTTGAATATAAAACAAGCAGAAAAACCGGTCCTCCGTCGGTTACGACAATAAGGGTTCCATTTGATCCAATGAACGAAACAGATTACTCCTGAAATTAACGTACAAGTGGCTGACCACTCCATAGACACGTGTACCCTTAATGTAGTTCTCGGAGAGATTCAGTGTGACACAGAATGTAACAAGGCTGGCCTCTTTTGAATCACAGGTACAATTCATATTTGACAACCGAATAAAATATCTTGTTTAAAGACACAACATACCGCCTAGAATCGAACTCATAACCTTACGATCGCGAGTCGAATGTCCTAACCACTAAGCCACGCGCCGTCACTAACAGACATTACTAGTTTAAATGCGAAAAGATTTCAATGATTTTAAGAATTTCTCTAGTTTTATTGAAAATCTTGAAGTTTGGTCGCAAATTATTATTATTGTTTATGGCTGCGGGTAAATGGAATTTCCAACAAAAAATTATTTCGAACGAAAGTAAAACTATGACAACATTAGAATTTCAATAATTGGAAACAGTTTTTAAATTTAAGAAAAAAGAAACATGGCCAGATAAATTATTTTTCATTGAAATACGTATAACAAAAGAGAGGAAAGTAAATAAGCAGATAAAATAAAAGAAAAACTGCAGACAATAGAAGAAGCTAAAGCAAAATGTTCTTATGTTATGTTGAAGGAGAGAATGAACGAGACGACACAAGATGACATATTCGAAGAAAATGTGATACGTTTGTCTTCAAACTGACATTCGTTTACGTTTTTCTCAAGTAAACTAGCAGCCATGTTTAAGATTGATTGAAAATTAATCACAAAATGAAATGCATTTATTCATTTTTAAAATATATATATATATATATATATATATTTGGAAAACTAAAAGCAGTAGCTGAAACGAAATCATATTTTCAATGATAAAAAATTAAATCAAATTAAGATATATACTCATATAACGTATTCACTACTTTGAAGCACAAACAGACGATAAGATTGTCTGATAGAGAGCGACCAGACGTACTAATGGTGGCTTTGTCTTAGGAAGTCTTGCCTGCTTCTAGATCTGTTTATATATTTCGTACTATTAACAGTTTTGCTTATCTATAATTGTTTATTGAAAAACTGCTTAAATGAAGTTAGGTTGGTAATCTAGCTCGCTATCTTCTGAAATAGCGAATATTATCCAATTATTCTGTAGGTAAAGAATGAATCGTCTTACATATTTTAAACGAATTTAGCACAAGCTTTCTGCAAATTTGATTTTGATAAAATTACTTCTAGAAATAGATTCTTTGAATGCATGCTCGTATGCTTCGGTATACGTACGAACCATAAGTGTGTACAGTGTGTGAGCGCGCGCGTGTACACACACACACACACACATTTATGATTATATTTTATGCATATATGTATGGGGAAGGGTT
>NC_042998.1:195738340-195745840 GCF_006345805.1 Octopus sinensis | reverse complement strand
CCTTGTGGGTAGTAAAAAAATAAGAAAAATTAGTATTTTTTAATGAATGTTTTTCTACACCTTTCAGAGTGTGTAGATTATGATTATTACGGAATTTGATATGCAAAAAAAAAAGAGAAAAAAACTTGGTGGATCCCTACTTTTATACATTAACACGTATCACAATTTTGTTTTCTAAATTTCAAGTTTCCTTTTGTAGATATATGCGATGTATATCAGTATGCAGGGGCCGACCCAAGGGTTAGGGGCACGTGCTCCCCCCAAGAAAAGAACCACGTCCTTCTGAATAATGTTTACGCCCTTTTCTCCTGGAATTGTATTCCCGTCTGATCTTGTGTCCTTTCTTCGAAAAATTCCTGGGACCGGCCTTGGTATATATGTGAATGTGGCCCCGAATTCTTTCTTTTTTTTATTATTTTTTTTATCAAATTCCGATAAAATATTAATCTTCACCAGGAGTGGCTGTGTGGTAAGTAGCTTGTTTACCAACCACATGGTTCCGGGTTCAGTCCCACTGCGTGGCACCTTGGGCAAGTGTCTTCTACTATAGCCTCGGGCCAACCAAAGCCTTGTGAGTGGATTTGGTAGACGGAAACTGAAAGAAGCCCGTCGTATACATGTTTATATATGTGTGTGTGTTTGTGTGTCTGTGTTTGTCCCCCTAGCATTGCTTGACAACCGATGCTGGTGCGTTTATGTCCCCGTCACTTAGCGGTTCGGCAAAAGAGACCGATAGAATAAGTACTGGGCTTACAAAGAATAAGTCCCGGGGTTGATTTGCTCGACTAAAGGTGGTGCTCCAGCATGGCCGCAGTCAAAATGACTGAAACAAGTAAAAGAGTATTTGTAGAAAATTTAATTAAGAAATGACCCATTTTTCTGAAAGATATGAGGAAACAAATTCGACTCGTGAGAATTTTCTGAAACTCCTCACCCCACCCTCGGGAAATATTTTTCACCACAAATTCCGATATAATCGAAATCTACACTCTTTGAAGTATGTTTGTAGAAAATTTCATAAAGATATAACCATCATTCTGGAAGTTACGAAGAAACAAAATCGAAGTGGAGCACATTTATGTAGGTTTGTCTAAATAATAGCCGAGAGATACAAAATGGAGGCGATTCAGCCGTGTTTTCCTCGCAGGAAGGTTAATGTCGCGGAGCAAGGAGAAAGATGCTGTAATATTGTCATTTAGGTGAAGATGAAGGAGAGGGAGAGAGGGGGAGAGAGAGAGAGAAAGATATATATATTATATATATATATATATATAGAGAGAGAGAGAGAGAGAGAGAGAGAGAAAGAGAGAGAAAGAGAGAGAGAGAGAAAGAGAGAGAGAGAGCGAGAGATATATATATATATAGATAGAGAGAGAGAGAGAAAGAGATAGATAGATAGGTAGATAGATAGATAGAGAGAGAGAGAGAGGGAGAGAGAGAGAGGAAGAAGAGGTTCGTATCGTATAGCGAGGTGAATGGAAGAGCCGGGCGGCGGCAGCGACGGCGGCGGTTACTTTCCGTATCGTGAGGTGAAACGATAATTTACTATCAAAGAACAAGGTTACTTGGTGGAACTACGAACGGCGAGAGGAGAAGTAGGAGGTAGCTGTTTCTGTCGGAGTAGCAAATGTAAGAGGTTGAACTTTACTGCTGCTGTGGTGGGAGGTTGTTACTACTGTTAATCTATAGGAGGAGTAGTGGGAGGTGAGATTCAGTGAGAAGATTATTGCGGAGGTAGAGGGAAGGTAAGACTGTAATGACACATTATTCTTACGTTGTGAAGAGACAGCACAAGCTAATGATTAGGGTGGTGGCGGTGGGAGGACTTGTTACAATTACAGGTTTACTACTGCTGTGTTGCGGAAGGATGGCGGGCGTGGAGTCGGCGGGGAAGGATATTGTTTTATCGGGGAAGAATGGCTGGTCTATTTAGCTTCAAGGGAATACCTATTTCTTTACGACTCACAAGGGGCTGAACACAGAGGGGACAAACAAGGACAGACACACGGATTAAGTCGATTGTATCGACCCCAGGTGCGTAACTGGTACTTATTTAATCGACCCCGAAAGGATGAAAGGCAAAGTCGACCTCGGCGGTATTTGAACTCAGAACATACTACCCACAAGGGGCTAAACACAGAGAGGAGAAACAAAGACAGACACACGGATTAAGTCGATTACATTGACCCCAGTACTTAATTTATCGACCCCGAAAGGATGAAAGGCAAAGTCGACCTCGGCGGAATTTGAACTCAGAACGTAACGGCAGATGAAATACCTATTTCTTTATTACCCACAAGGGGCTAAACATAGAGGGGACAAACAAGGACAGACATAGATAGGTATTAAGTCGATTACATCGACCCCAGTGCATAACTGGTACTTATTTAATTGACCCTTAAAGGACGAAAGGCAAAGTCGACCTCGGTGGAATTTTAACTCAGAACGTAACGGCAGACGAAATACCGCTAAGCATTTCGTCCGACACGCTAACGTTTCTGCTAGCTCGCCACCTTTACGTTCAAGAGAATACCTTTTACTTGTTTCAGGAATTGGTGTCTGGTCATGCTGGAGCACAGCCTTGAAGGGGTTTTAGTTGGAAAGACATCGACTCCGGACTTATTTCTGTCTTAGTTGCGGGGATGCAAACAAACCAACACTGTCTGGCAAACGGTGGAGGTGGGGATCAAATGCAGACACGAAGACCCCTTCCTCACGCACATACACAGTGGTACTCCGTCGGTTACGGCGACGACTATTCTGTTGATCCGATCAACGGAACAGCCTGCTCATGAAATTAACGTGTAAGTGGCTGAGTACTCCATACACGAACGTACCCTTAATGTAGTTTGCAGGGAGATTCAGCGTACTAGGGTAGCTAGAGTGTGTGTCGTTCGGGGCGGCCCTTCCGTTTGCCGCCCTCGGCCCCCATAAAAAAACATATTGCCTACAACAGACCCAAAGGTGGTGCCCCTTTAAAAGTGCCCCCCCCCCCTTCCACCAGCTACACGAGTGATTCAGTGTGACGCAGGATGTAACAAAGCTGGCCCTTTGAATTACAAGTACAAATCCTTTTTTGCCAGGTGAGTGGGACTGGAGCAACGTGAAATAAAGTGTCTTGCTCAAGGACACATGTCGCTGGAAATCGAACTCACGACCTTGGAATCACGATTCGAATATACCCTAACCACTACGCCACGCGCCTTCGCCCGGAGGTCAAATACACACACACACACACACACACACACACACACACACACTCATGAATATGTTTATATGATGGGCTTCCCCATAGTTTCTGCCTACCAAATTTTCTTACAAAGCGTTCGTCGGCTCGGGGTTATTGGTAGAAGGCACCACATTTAGGAACCGCGCAATGGAATTGAACCCAAAACCATGTGTTACAAAGCGAACCACACAGCCATGTCTGCGCCTAAAACATATGTGCAATCGAGAATTTCCTAATTCATGCTCTTTCTTTTTTTATTTATGCGGTTTCTATGGCGTATGTGTCCCCCACCCCCCAGCGTTACTCAAGAAACAGGAAGAAAGAGTGAGAGAAAGTTGGGGCGAAAGAGTACAACAGGGGTCGCTACCCATCCTGCAGGAGCCTCGTAGAGCTTTAGGTGTTTTCGCTCAATAAACACACACAACGCCCGGTCTGGGAATCGAAACCGCGATCCTCCGACCGCGAGTCCCCTGCCCTAACCATTGGGCCATTGTGCCTCCACTATTCATGCTCTTATGGTTGACATTTTCCTAATTTATGCTCTAATGGCTGACGACATTTTCCTAATTTATGCTGTTTTGGTGGACGACATTTGATCTTCCGATTTCAATGATTGGTATATAAATAAACCTATGCAATAGAAATACAAGCATAGCAAACTTATCATCTCTGTTGATGAACAACCTTCATGTTTTGTCGAGCCTTACTGGGTTCTCATTAGAGATGCCTACATCATTTTTTCCAACCTTAGAGAAATAAGCAACCATTTTGTTTATACACCCAACAAATCCAGTAACAATAGTGATCTGCTGCTACTAATTTACATAATACACTTGTTTAATACTTTATATAATGTGGAAGCCCAGTGGTTAGGGCAGCGAACTCGTGTCGTAGGATCGCGGTTTCGATTCCCAGACCGCTCGTTGTGAGTATTTATAGAGCGTAAACATCTAAAGCTCCACGTGGCTCCGGCAGGGGGTGGTAGCGATCCCTTTTGTACTCCTTCACCACAACTTTCTAGCCTTGTCACACTCTGAGAATTACGTTAAGAGTACGTGCGTGTACGGAATATTCAGCCACTTATACGTTAATTTCACAAGCAGGCTGTTCCGTTGATCGGATCAACTGGAACCCTCGTCGTCGTAACCGACGGAATGCCACGATTATATTTAATATCACCGGTCTGGCATATTGGTTGTTGTTTTTATTTTTTAAGTCTCAGACTTAATTCTATCAGTCTCTAAATCTAAACCTGAGCAGTAAGGAATACGAATAGCACAAATTTAACTATTTTCCTAAAGATTGAAAAAAAAAATCGATATTTTAACCTTGTCGAATTCTCATCAGAGATGTCCACATCGTTTGTACAACCCGTTCTATTAATTTTCGAAGACTGATTTTTAAAAAATCATTAAAGTTAAGTTAATTAAAATAGATTATTTTTGTCTACGAAATCCAAAGATTCGGTTGGTCCGGAAAAAACCACACTTGCCCAAGGTGCATGCAAGGGGATTGAACCCAGAACGTTGTGGGAAGGAAGCAAATTTCTTATCACACAGTCTTGCCTGCAGAAAGATATCTTTTATCTGATACTAATAATATTTTGTGTAACTTCTCATGACTTATTGTTTTTTTTTAAATGTTTTTTTAAAAAATGAATGCCTTATTTTCCTTTCTCAGGCGTTCATCCATGGTTGAACGCCAGAGCAGACGATCGCTGGCGCCATCTTTAATAATTTGTTACTCAACTATGAAAGGAAGCTAGATGCAGTAAATTTGCACCAGGCCTCGAATTTCTCGCAACACACTGCTACTTCCTTTATAATTTTCTGTATACAGAGATTCTGTTTCAACAGACACGGGCAAAAGAATTGTTCCACGCCATTCGTAGATATGCAATAATTTTAAGATGTTAGACATTTATTTTATGTATAGCAAGAATAGCCATAGACATCATGATCATCATTCTCATCACCATCATCGTCGTCATCATGATCATGATCATCATCATTATCGTCGTCATCATCGCTATCGTCGTCGTCGTCGTTTTAACGTCCAACTTTCCGCGCCTGCATGGGTCGGAAGGAATTCGTTGAGATACATTTTCGATGGCCGGATGCCCTTCCTGTGGCCAACCCTTACTCTTTTCTATTTTAAGGTAATATTTCCCCCGAGACCAGACGTACTTTCACAGGAGACTTGGTAGATCGATTGATCGAACAACTGAGTATTCTTGCTGGGATATTCTGATTGAGATCAGTTTCCCTGATCTGTTTCATTTACAGGCTTTGCATACATACCATACGACATACAAACTCTCGCGCGCGCACAAACACACACACGTTCACGTACCTCCTTTTTACATATACACACATATACTCACACATATACCCACTACCAGTTTACCCTTACCCCTTCCTTCCTTCCTTCTTTCCTTCTTCATTCATCTATCATCCCTTCCTTTCTCATTCACATGTGACGGAGAAAAACACAAGAGCATTATTATAGTAGATTATATCATACATAAAAAATTGTTTAGAACACACACACACACACTTTGCTTCGTTTAACCGACGCCTGAAAGTAGGAAAAACAAAATATAATACTGGCGGGGAGATAGATAAGAATGGATCGAAAGAGGAATTCACTGACACAGGTTCTCTTTCAAAAGGCCATCTGTCTGTCCGTCTGTCTGTCTGTCTGTCTGTCTGTCTGTCTGTCTATCTATCTATCTATCACGGAGGTGCAATGGCCCAATGGTTAGGGCAGCGGACTCGCGGTCTGAGGATCGCGGTTTCGATTCCCAGACCGGGCGTTGTGTGTGTTTATTGAGCGAAAACACCTAACACAAGGCTCTGGCAGAGGGTGGTGGCAACCCCTGTTGTACCCTTTCCCCCTACTTTCTCTCACTCTTTCTTCCTGTTTCTTGTCCCCGACTTCCTACGCAACCGCTGAGCCTGGATGCTCATTCATCCATCCGTCGATGCTCTCAGTGTCGGGGGTTGACCTGCTTTCTCTTCTGCGGGTCTTACGAATAGCAAAGGACCACGTTTCGGACTTCTCCCACTACAGAGGTGAGATCTTGCGAGCTCTGGGGCGACGACCGCTTCGCTCAACAAACAAACAAACAAACACAGCAGCAGCAGCAACAGAGGTGTTAGTACGGTTAGTGTGGCTTAAAGATAGCATTACTATCTATCTTTTCATCTGCCTGTTTCACGGTGTTGGTGTAGTTAAAAGTTTAATTATGTCTCTTATCGAAACAACTCCCAACTTCGGTCGAAGAGTATTTTTGTGCCTTCAGTATAAAAAAAAAACTTTCATAGCACATCCTATCTGTTCTCACTTTTTATCCAAGAATTTGCAGAAAAATTCTTAGCGAACCAAGAAAACAGGTCTTCTGCCCTGCCGGAGTGAAAATATTGCTCGGCTATCTCTCTTTTCTCATTGTTTTAACTCATATCAAATGGGCGTTGAACGCTTATTGCAACTCGTAGTCTTTCCTGCTTATCAACAACTACAATACGCAGCCTGTTTTGTTCCATTCTTCTTCCAATTTGTATACGAAAATATCAGTAAGAATCTTATTTCATCGTTTTAGACGATTCACACTTCTCTTCTCGCAAAATATTCAAAGCTCTTTTCTATTGCATGCAAAACCAAAACTCTTGCAAAAATTCCAGCGAATTATTGCAGTAATTTTATTAAGTCTACATTTTTTGGATTCGTTCCGAACAATGAACATTCCAGTATACCGTCCCCAATGTGTTTTTAGTGATAAATAAAACTATTATTATCATTATTATTATTATTATTACTTTTTTTTTCTTCTTCTTTCAAATTTGCTTCCATTTCTTGCCGAGTATCTTCCCGACTCCTAGGCAAAGAAACTCATAGTATACATTGGTAGGCCATTAAACCAACTCAGTAGTTCGTTCATTTTTAAATTTTTTTTTTAAGTTAAATTAAAATACATGAGCAGCAACAGTTCTCACATCGACAATGCTCTTCTCAATACGTGTGATGTACCAGTTAGACAATCTTTTGCACTTCTTGCAGGGATGGTAAGCCAGGGATCATTCTCATATAATTTTCGGTTCCCTTCTTGATCATTCCTAGTGCTCCTACGATCACTGGTATTGTAACCACCGCCTTGAGATGCCACATTTTCTCAATTTCAACGAGTAGGTCTTTATATTTTCTGAGTTTGTCAAACTCTTCGCTGAGATATTATGATCACAGGGGATGCTCATGTCGATCAATAAGCAAAC
>NC_042998.1:195728340-195733340 GCF_006345805.1 Octopus sinensis | reverse complement strand
TTGTCCTCTCTGTGTTTAGCCCCTGGTGGGTAGCAAAGAAATAGGTATTTCTTCTGTCTTTACATTCTGAGTTCAAATTCTGTCGAGGTCGACTTTGCCTTTCAAGCTTTCGGGGTCGAAAAATTAAGTACCAGTTACGCACTGGTTTCTATATAATTGACTTAATCCGTTTGTCTGTCCTTGTTTGTCCCCTCTATGTTTAGCCCCTTGTGGGCAATAAAGAAATAAGAAACGTTAGCACACCGAACGAAATGCTTAGCGGCATTTCGTCTGTCTTTACGTTCTGAGTTCAAATTCCACCGAGGTCGACTTTGCCTTTCATCCTTTCGGGGTCGACAAAGTAAGTACTTATTATGCACTGGGGTCGATCTAATCGGCTGGCCGCCTCCCTGAAAACTTCGGGCCTTGTGCCTAGAGTAGAAAAGAATTTTTTCGAGAAGCTGGGTGTTTCTCTTGGGTGTTTCTAGAATGTCTAGCGTTCCATTAATAAAAACAGTTTGCTAACCCTGCCCTTCGCTTCTTAGTCGATAAGACTTAAAGCCATTCACTTAAAGCCAAGCATTTTCTCCAGCCCATGTTAACGATTCTGCCAGATCATCGCCTTAGCAACAATAATGATAATCGTTTGTATTATCGACACGAGCCCTGAAATTTTTGGCGGAAGGGGTTAATCGATTGCATCGACCTCAGTGCTTAGCTGGTGCTTATTTTATCGATCCCGATAGGATGAAAGGCAAAGTCGACGCCGGTGGTTATTTGAACTCAGACCGTAAAGCCGGACGAAATGCAGCTAGGCATTTCGTCCGGCGTGCTGACAGTTCTCCCAGCTCGTCGCCTTATAGTGGATCCAATAATGAATGCTGAAGGTGCGTGGCCTGGTGGTTAGGCTGTTGCACTCACAATCGCTAGACCGTGGGTTCGATTCCCTGACTGGGCGACGCGTTGTATTCTTGAGCAAAACAACTTCATTTCACGTTGCTCCAGTCCCCCTTCGATCAGGGGGAGGATTTTTGGTCTGGCGTCATTTGAAGGCTAAAACAATGCAAAAAGCGCATTGTGACCAGCGATGTGTGACAACATCTGATAGCCTGGTCGGTCACGTGACCACATGAATAACGAATGTTATAAGAGGGTGCAGCAGAAATACATCATATTCACCACATTTGACAAAAGCTTCAATAACAAGCACAAAATATGTTCCACTTCAGACCAAGAGAAAAACTAAGAGACAAAACGGTAAAACATTATCTACCTGAAGACACCCTTACCATCTGTTTGGGTTTATTAGTGTCACATCAATAGCCGTATAAAATATGGGAGCTTTTTCTGTCGCACTGGTATTTTTTAAGATGTCACTAAATACCAACAGAATGTCAAGCAATGGCTACCAATCGGTTCCTTACTGGCTTCCAACTCCGAGATATTCGTCTTGATCTCTAAACATGGACCCTCCTGAAAGAGCACTCCCACCCCAGGCCGAATCAGACAGCCAAGGTAAATGTAGATCTTGTAAATATTAGGCGCTGGAGACGCTGTGTGGGTAAGAAGTCTGCTTCCCAACCACATCGTTTCCGGTTCAATACCACGCTGTCGGACTGAACCCGGAACCATGTTGTTGGGTTCTTCTTCTTGGCAAGTGTCTTCTACTATAGTCCCAAGCCGACCAGAGCCTTGTGAGTGGATTTGATAGACAGAAACTGAAAGAAGCCCGTCGTATATATATATATATATATGTGTGTGTGTGTATGTGTGTGTGCCTATCTGTTTGCCTTCAACTACTTCTTGACAATCGGTGTTGGTGTGTTGACGTCCCCATAACTTGGCAGCTCGGTACACACACACGCGCGCGCGCGCACAAGGCCTCAAATTTCGAAAAGGGATTAAATTGATTACATCGACCCCAGTGCGTAAGAGATGTAGAAGAGCTTTTCCCATGGTGCTGCGCAATGGGACTGAACCCAGAACCATGTGGTTGGGAAGCAAATTTCTTACCATAGAGTCACGCCTGCGTCTATTTGACAAAAATCTTCATGAATTCGGCGTACAGTAAGAGAGAGAGAGACAATACATTGTTTACCGCGTAGACAGAAGAGGAGAGAGGGAGAGAGAGAGGGAGAGAGAGAGGGAGAGAGAGAGGGAGAGAGAGGGAGAGAGAGAGTGAGAGAGACAATACATTGTTTTACCGCGTAGACAGAATAGGAAAGATAGGGGAGAGAAGAGAGGGGAGAGAAGAGGAGAGAGGAGAGGGAGAGAGGGAGAAGGGAGAGATAGAGAGGAGAGAGAGATAAATGAGAGAAGATAAGAGAGAGACCTAGAGAAAGAGAGAGTGGTGTTGTGTGTGTGTGAGAAGAGGAGAGGAGGGGGATAGAGAGAAAGAGAAGAGAAAGAGAGAGAGAAAGAGAGAGAGAGAAAGAAAGAGAGAGAGAAAGAGAGAGACAGAGAGAGAAAGAGAGAGTGTGTGTGTGTGTGAGAGAGAGAAGGAAGGAGAGAGAAAGAGAGAGAGAGAGAGAGTGTGTGTGAGAGAGAGAGAGAGAGAGAGAGAGAAAGAGAGAGAGAGAGAGAAAGAGGCAGCACCTTCGAAAGACCTTGTCATGAAATCGGAGGATTTGCCTGGATATAACTGAATGCTTCCATTGAATGTTTACAATTAAATGCTTAGAACTGAATTTCCATAATGGCAGCGAATTAACCGAGCTTAAGAGACAGGATAATCCGTTTCCTTACCAGATTTGTATTGATGTCTTCTCGTTAAAGTGTTAACATGGATATAACAAAAACAAATAAAAATAGAAAAGTCATTTGATTAAAGAATAACAAGAATTACACCAACACCAACACAAACATCAACAACAGTGTGATCTCTGCTAAATCCATTCAAGGACTTGTTGGAATGGTTTAATCGGGTAATGGAACACCATTCAAGAGCTCGGAACAAAATCAGTCGGAATAAATACCACAAGGCATCTCATGTTGCCCCTCAAACAAAAGTACGAATACTCAACCTTTGTAGGATTTGATCTCAGTACTCTGCAAAGAAATGAGTTAATATCCTTCAACAATTCAGCCACTCTACCGCCCTGGGCCAGTACGTTTTTTTTATCGACCCCCAAAAATATTAAAAGTAGAGCTGATTTAGGTGAGATTTGAACTCAGAACGTAATAATTCGGAAGCAAAACCTCTAAACATTTTTCTACTTACTTTAAAACCTTACGACTACAACCTTCTCTTAGTTTACGCTAAGAAAACGACACCTGAAACAAAAACTGAGGAATATTTCTCAAAGAAAAATGTATAAAATTCTAAGTGTGTCCCTTTGTAATATACTTTTTTTAAAAGGGCCACAGTGGATTGTTGATTTTCCTAAATATTGAGTTGAGCCAGAAGTTTTTCAATATTTGGGTAACTTCTTTGCTTTATTCATCAAATTACAACAAAAAGCAATTTAGAATTCAAAGTAGAGGCCATCGTGTGGCACCGTCTGAAGCCGTCTTTCTGCCAGTTCTTTGACCCCACGCTGACACCAGTTCTTGTCCTTCGAGGGGAAGAATTCCTTCACTGAAGCTTCTACCTCTTCTTGGTGGATGAAGCATCATGGGCAGAGGAAGTGAGCCATGGATTGGAACAAGTGATAATCGGAGGGAGTTAGGGGCCAGACTATGTGCTGGGTGTGGCACCAGTTTGACTTCCTCAAGTTTCTGGGGTTTATTCCGGGTCTTTCAAGCGGTATGAGAGGTCTTGTGTTGTCTTGCTGTAGAAGAACTCACTTTTTGTTAACCGATGCCGGGTATTTTTGCCAGACAATGGCCTTCATCCGCTGGAGCTGTTCGGAGTACAAGTTGGCATCGATGGTTCGACCATCCGGAACGAACTTGTAGCGAATTATCCCCTCAAAATTCCACGAGACGCAGATCATCATCTTGTGTCCGTCATGCCCATGTTTGTCAAAAGGTTCCGGAACTGTTTATGCACAATAAAATTACAGAAAAATATCTCTTTCGGATTATTACAGGTTCTGATCCATCGCTCACTTTCCACAGTCGTGACGTTTCTTCAACCAAGAAGAGGTGGATCCTTCAGTGAAGGAATTCTTCCCCTCAAAGAACAAGAGCTGGTATCGGTGTGGGATCAAAGAACTGGCAGAAAGACGGCTTCAGACGGTGCAACACGATGGCCTCTACTTTGAATGTTAGGCCGATTTTGTTGCAACTTGACGAATAAAACAAATAAGTACCCGAAATAGATCGACACCAGTACGCAACTGGTACTTAATTTATCGACCCCGAAAGGATGAAAGGCAAAGTCGACCTCGGTGGAATTCGAACTCAGAACGTAACGGCAGACGAAATACTGCTAAGCATTTCGCCCAGCGTGCTAACGAGTCTTTTCTACTCTAAGCACAAGGCCTGAAATTTTGGGGGAGGGGGCCAGTCGATTAGATCGACCCCAGTACGCAACTGGTACTTAATGAAAGGCAAAGTCGACCTCTGTTGGATTTTGAACTCAGAACATAAAGATAGACGAAATACCTATTTCTTTACTACCCACAAGGGGCTAAACATAGAGAAGACAAACAAGGACAGACAAACGGATTAAGTCGAATATATCGACCCCGGCGTAACTGGTACTTTATTTTCGACCTCCGAAAGATGAAAGGCAAAGTCCGACATCGGCGGAATTGAACTCAGAACGTGAAGACAGACGAAATACCTATTTCTTTACTACCCACAAGGGGCTAAACACAGAGAGGACAACAAGGACAGACAAACGTATTAAGTCGATTATATCGACCCCAGTGCGTAACTGGTACTTAATTTATCGACTCCGAAAGGATGAAAGGCAAAGTCGACCTCGGCGGAATTTGAACTCAGAACATAGCGGCAGAGACGAAATACCCATTTCTTTACTACCAAACAAGGGACTAAACACCAGAGGTGGACAAACAAGGAAAGACAAACGGATTAAGTCGATTTATCGACCCCAGTGCGTAAACTGGTACTTA
>NC_042998.1:195710419-195728240 GCF_006345805.1 Octopus sinensis | reverse complement strand
AAGTATAATATAATCGTAACATAACAAAAGTAAAAATAGCAATTGGTATAAAATTGCATCAATGACTTGAACTTGAATAAGTGGTAACAGGCTTTACAAAAAAACAATAAGTACTGGGGTCGATTCGTTCTCCTAAAGTTCTTCAAGGCGGTGCCCCCAGCATGGCCGTAGTCTAATGATAGAAACAAGTAAAAAATAAAAGACAACGTAAATAACTTTTTCAATCGGAGGCCATTCTCAAAATCTATTTTTAACATTAAAATCTGTGAATGTGTATATTAGGTGTTGTGGAAATCTACCTCATTGGTGGCCGCTAACCCGAGTAACACATACTAGAATAGCAGGGAGAGAATTACGCAAATACGTTCTTTAGCAACACATAGAAAAACAATGTAAGAAACTGCGTATACACACACTAACACACACACAAACACACTCACACAGACACACAAACACAACACACACAAAAATCAACTTGAACCACGATTGATATACGTAATTTCGACGCATCAGGTATGACCCGATTGTCAGCAGTGCAGAGAGAACAATCTATCGACCGATTACAAGCAGAGCAGCGTGCCCTGGATGTTGCGAAATCTTACAATGTCCATGTTAGCACCATCTATCGCCTGTAACAGCGATACAACACCCAACTGCACTGCAGACCGTCCCCGCAGAGGGTGCCCCCGGCTGACCACGTCTAGGCAGGACCGTTTCATCCACCTGTAACACCTCCGTGATAGCTTCAGACCGGCTGGCGTGAGAGCTTGCGAGACCATTAGCACTGGACAGCGATCCATTACCAACGACACTTTACGACGTCGGCTGCCCATCAACACCTTGCCTCTGCCGTCGTCCTGCTTGAGGGCCTGTCCTCACTGCCCACCACCGTCATGCACGACTAGAGTAGGCTACACAGCACCGGCATTGGCGGCATCAACAATGGAGCTCGATAGTCTTCTTTGACGAAGGTTGGTACTCCGTCTCCACATCGGGTGTCAGAGCGAGGATGTGGCGTAGGAGGAGTGAACGATACAGAGACGCGTGTGGCATGGAGAGAGACGCATGGGGTAGTCAAAGCATGATGGTTTGTGGGGGCTATAGGTCTGAATCAGTGAAATGGGGCCTATGTGTTCCAAAATGTTGGTGCAGGCAGAGGGAATGGCATCACAGTTCAGCGCTACGTTGACCAAATCCTGAGACCTCACATCGCGCGTCACCTTAGTCACATATTCCAGCTGGACAATGCTCCCTCCCACACGGCCAGGGTCATCATGGACTTCCTGCGTCAACACAATATCAGAATTATGCCGTGTCCTGCTCTAAGCCAGGATTCGAACCTAGTTGAACACCAGTGGGATGAAATCCAGAGACGGCTGAACCAGGTGGTCAAAAAGCCGACAAATCCCGTAAAATTAGAGGCAGCTTTCCTCGGGGAGTGGACACAGGTGCCAATGGCTTTTGCGAACCGCCTCATGCACTCCATGTATCAACAGTGTATGGCCGTTTTGAACACCCAGGGTGGGTAAACACGGTTTTGAACATGTCACGCCCTATAATCTCGATGTACTGGATCCGCCTACAACCTGTCCGAGTCGCCTTTTTCCAGAAGATTGACAACAACGAAGTGTGACATTAAACAAAACGGATCAAAAGGACATCGAATTTGCACTAGAGACTGACTCACCAGTCGTCCATTACCATTCTGCTGCATTGAAGCTGAACCTTCTGGCGCATCTCTGCATTTATCCTCATAAATGTTCATCCAAATAAAAATTACATTTAATGATGGCAGCAAACATTACAGATGATTAGGAACATCACAGATCTCAGCCTGGATGATATTTATAGCAGACATCAAGGAGATAGGGATGCGTACGTGACTTAGACAGTCTGTTGGTGCATATATTTTTAACGCCTGTGTTGTACATGTAGAAATATATATGTGTGCCAAAAGTGCACGTGCAAACATTGAATCACACGTGTGTTCTTTTACTGTGCACGAAGCAGCAAGGTGCAAAGAATGCAGACAGTTGCATGCAAGTGTGAGCATGGCCACATGCTTACTTGAATGTGGGAATATGTTAGTGAGTCTGAGTGACTGTTACAGATTTTGTGTTTATGTGAAAGAGATTTGTGTGTGTTGTCTGTGTTTGATCCCCACCATCGCGTGACAACCGGTGCTGGTGTGATTAATCTCCGCAACTTAGCGGTTCGGCAAAAGATACCCATAGGATAAGTAACAGGCTTTACAAAAATAATACATGTATGTATGTATGTATGTATGTATGTATGTATGTATGTAATGTATGTATTATATATATATATATATATATATATATATATATATATATATATATATTAATATATAATATATATATATATATTATATATATATGGCATTTTTTCTCTCACGTTTTTTTTGTTCACACCCCATCCTCTTCTGCCGAAAAACGTGGGCTCGAAACGTGAAAGACTTCACCAAGCTGTCACCTGTCTTTGTCCTTCGTTTTCTGACCATTTGAACTACGTGTGCGCGCGCACGCGTGTGTGCGCGTGAGGGCGGGCGTGCAAGTGTGTATGTTCATGCGTTTTTGTGCGTGTGTGTATCATAATAATACCTCCTCAATGTACCTTCATATCTACTATAGACTATCATATTAGCAAGAACGCACACATATGTAGGAGAGATATATGCGTATGCTTATGAATATACATACTTGTGCATACGCTGAACTGCAAAAGAAACGCAATTTTTTCAAATGTCATTTTTATGCGGTAAATTCTGAAAACTTATTTCGGGACTGTAAGCGTATATATCCCAAGACATGCTGGTTTATGGCTGAGACCCAAATTACAGGTAACCTTTCAACTTTCCCTGAAACGAGACGCCAAAACGCATCTGTGTAGAATACCGTAGCTGACAGTCGCAGACAATTGTCATGAAAACCGAAATGCACATGCAACTCTTGGAGATATGGGTATAAAAATCACACTGAACCGCGTTCCTGGCTTTCGTAATTTCGACGCATCAGGTATGACCCGATTGTCAGCGGTGCAGAGAAAACAAGCTATCGGCCGATTACAAGCAGAGCAGCGTGCCCTGGATGTTGCGAAATCTTACGAAGTCCATGTTAGCACCATCTATTGCCTGTAACAGCGATACAACACCAACAGCACTGCAGAACGTTCCCGCAGAGGGTGTCCCCGGCTGACCACGCCTAGACAGAACCGCTTCATCCACCTGTAACACCTCCGTGATCGCTTCAGACCGGCTGGCGTGACAGCTTGCGAGACCATTGGCATTGGACTGCGATCCATCAGCAATGACAACACCCTCCATTGCCGTCATCCTGCATGACGGCCTTTTCTCACCCGTGTCGCCTTTTTCCAAAAGATTGACAACAACGAAGTGTGACATTAAACAAAACGGTTCAAAAGGACATCGAATTTGCACTAGAGACTGACTCACCAGTCGTCCACTACCATTCTGCTGCATTGACGCTGAACCTTCTGGCGCATCTCTGCATTTATCCTCATAAATGTTTATCCAAATGGATGGAAGCACTCCGTCGGTTACGACGATGAGGGTTCCGGTTGATCGATCAACGGAACAGCCTGCTCGTGAAATTAACGTGTAAGTGGCTGAGCACTCCACAGACACGTGTACCCTTTACGTAGTTCTCGGGGATATTCAGCGTGACACAGAGAGTGACAAGGCCGGCCCTTTGAAATACAGGTACAACAGAAACAGGAAGTAAGAGTGAGAGAAAGTTGTGGTGAAAGAGTACAGCAGGATCACCACCATCCCCTGCCG
Source organism: Octopus sinensis (assembly GCF_006345805.1). Lineage (NCBI taxonomy): Eukaryota > Metazoa > Mollusca > Cephalopoda > Octopoda > Octopodidae > Octopus > Octopus sinensis. The sequence continues at coordinate 195,724,423 of NC_042998.1, read as the reverse complement.
GAGCCTCGTGGAGCTTTAGGTGTTTTCGTCAATAACACTCACACACGCCCGGTCTGGGAATCGAAATCGCGATCCTACGACCGCGAGTCCGCTGCCCTAACCACTGGGCCATTGCGCCTCCACGTTTATCCAAATAAACAATGCATTTAATGATGGCAGCAAACATTACAGATGATTAGGAACATCACTGACTTCGGCCTGGATGATATTTATAGCAGACATCAAGGAGGTAGGGATGATAGTGAATTAATCAATTGTGAGGATGCGTACGTGACTGAGTATGTCTGTTGGTGCATGTCTTTTTAACGCCTGTGTTGTGCATGCAAAAATATATATGTGAGTGCCAAAAACGCACGTGCAAACGTTAAATCACACGTGTGTTCTTTTACTGTGCACAAAGGAGCAAGGTGAAAAGAATGCAGAAAGTTGCATGTAAGTGTGAGCATGGCCACATGTTTGCTTGAATGTGGGAATATGTTAAGTGAGTCTGAGTGACTGTTACTGAATTTGTGTTTATGTGAAAGAGATTCTCTGTGTGTGTCCGTGTGTCCGTGTGTCCGTGTGTGGGTGTGTGTGTGTGTGTGTGTGTGTGTGTGTGTGTGTGTGTGTGTGTGGTGTGTGTGTGTGTGTGTGTGTGTTTTAGTGAAGTTGTGTGAATGTGCTACAGATTTTGTATGTGCCAGAGATGGTGTGTAATGCTGTGGGAATTGCGCGTAGCTAAGTGAGTGCGTGCGTGTGTGTGTGTCTGTGTGTGTGTGTGTGTGTGAGTGCATCTATGTTGCATATCACGTGGCAAGCAGGCAAGGAGGCCAAGTGACACCTGATGATGAGGACTGCCTACTGTCATTAGAGTCATCTCTTGAACTATTTAACACTTGAAAGCAACACTCGGAGAGGCACGGGGGAGAAAATTAGAGAGAAAAGTGGAGGGGTGGGGATAAATGAACAAATAACAGAAGGAAAAGAAAAGAAAGAAAATAAGAAGGAAAGAGACGTAGAGAGTAACGTGGGGTGTTTAGGTAGGTGAGAGGTAGATGTGGAGAGGCGTGGAAATTAGGGAGGGAGGGAGAAATTATAAATACGATACAGAAAAAGTAGTGAACATATAGTAGTGAATGCAAGGTCGTTGGAAACGGGGTTTTCAGTGATCAGGAGGAATCGCATCAACAATCAAAAGAACTATTCTAGTCTACTCTAAGCACAAGGCCCGAAATTTTGGTGGAAGGGGGCCAGTCGATTAGATCGACTCTAATACGCAACTGATATACCTAATTTATCGACCCCGAAAGGGACGAAAGGAAAAGTCGACCTCGGCAGAATTTGAACTCAGAACGTAAAGACGGACGAAATACCTATTTCTTTACTACCCACAAGGAGCTAAACACAGAGAGGGCGAGCAAGGACAAACATAGGTATTAAGTCGATTATATCGACCCCAGTGCGTATCTGGTACTTATTTAATCGACCCCGAAAGGATGAAAGGCAAAGTCGACCTCGGCGGAATTTGAAATCAGAACGTAACGGCAGACGATATACGGCTACGCATTTCGCCCGGCGTGTTAACGGTTCTGCCAGCTCACCGCCTTGTACAAAGAGAGATGTTATTATCAAATTGTAAACGGATATAGAAGAAATTCGGGGAAAAACTTTAGGAAATAGAAAACCGCAAGCAATTCTAGCAATATATAGTTTGATTGTGTATATGTGTGTGTGTGTGTGTGTGTGTGTGTGTGTTTGTGCGTGCAAATGTCTCTGGGAGCGCGCGTATTTTGGTGCGTGTGTCTAAGTATGAATGAAGCATTGATTTCGAATAAAGGAGTAGGCCTCTATTACAAGTGTTTATTCTTTCGTTTGCTTATCGAACACACTACATACAAACACTCATACGCGCGTGCACGCACACACATTTTCGCGACGTAGCAGCGTGTTATGATGCGCTGTCTAAGTTCCCTAGCATGTTGAGAGAAGAACGGAATGGCCGTGACAAAAATGCCTTTTCTTTAAGGTGCACTTTGTCAAGGTCGATCTACAGTGAAGTCACACCAAAAATTAGTAGCAGCTTCGTTATTCTTTGAACACCTTCATGGAATATACTTCGCTGGTGATATACGCAGAACTCCACGCTCTGAACCGCACCTACTCTGCCCAACCGCCATCACGTATAAGCCATTGAAGGAGCCCTCTAGGCAGTCGTTCGATTTGTTAGCAGTAGGAACCGAAGTTTCTCAAAGAATTTCCTAATGTCTGTAAAAAAGAAAGGACACATTGGATAATGTGGTATTTGATAGCTGCAAAGCTTCTCAAATACTAAAATATCTATTCAGTTGGGGGTGTATACAACAACAACAGCAATAACAACAATAGCAGCGACATCAGGAGTCGCAATGGCCCAGTGGTTAGGGCAGCGGACTCGCGGTCGGATCATCGCGGTTTCGATTCCCAGACCGAGCGTTGAGTGTGTTTATTAAGCAAAAACACCTAAAGCTCCGCGAGGCTCCGGCAGGGGGTGGTGGCGACCCCAGTTGTACTCTTTCGCCCCAACTTTCTCTCACTCTTTCTTCTTGTTTCTTGTCCCCGACTTCCTACGCAACCGCTGAGCCTGGATGCGCATTCATCCATCCGTCGATGCTCTCGGTGTCGGGGGTTGACCTGCTTTCTCTTCTGCGGGTCTTACGAATAGCAAGGGACCACGTTTCGGACTTCTCCCAAACGCTCAACAAACAAACAAACAAACAAACAAGCAGCGACATCAAACATACACAAAGAGACTGGAGAGTGGAGAAAGCACAACTTGCCCCGACTAACACGTTGTTCTTGTTCTTTCTACGTTTATCAGGTTGTGAATGACAACTGCTGACTTCTTGACAAGCTCTTTGTGCTTCACGTGGAATTGTTATGGGAGAATGCAAAAGTGGTTCCACTTGAGCTACCTCCGAGTTTTTTGAATATTATTTTTTTCTCCTACAAAACACTGCAGCTCAGCGATAAACTACCACGTATTAAGGAAACAGAAGAATTTGGGAAACTAGTGATCGGTTGTATCGATATTACAAAACAATCGGACCTTGATCCTACTGTTTAAAATTACCTGCTACATCTCGGGGTTGGACAGCGTACATTGTAGTCTATGACTCTATGGTCGGTTTTATCTGTAATAATAGTTTCAAATTTTGGCACAAGGCCACGTATGGAAAATAAACCATTCTTATAACATACAGAAACCAGAGTGCCCAGAGGAAGCCCATACGTCGATATTTGGATTTCAATACATGCTGTGATAAAGAAAGAATGTTGGTTTCAAATTTTGGTAGAAGGCCAGCAATATTGGGGGAGGGGATAAGTTTACATTGATCCCAATGCTCAACAGGTACTTGTTTTATCGACCCCAAAAGGATGGGAGGTAAAGTGAGCCTCAGCGGAATTTGAACTCAGAACGAAATGCTGCTACGCATTTTTCCCCGCGTGCTAACGAGTCGGCCAGCTCGCGGCTTTAACTTTATCTGTAATAATGGACGTGTAGATTGCAAAAACGCAACAACGAATAGCAAAGTGCCACAGGTATATTATATCGGAGCTGACCCTGACTTGTGCAATAACAGTAAGAATTGATACTACAGCTTTGGCATACCATAGCCGCCTGCTCCTTATAAATGGCCCAGACACGTTAGCGCGCTGGGCGAAATGCTTAGCGGTATTTCCTCTGTCGTTACGTTCTGAGTTCAAATTCCGCCGAGGTTGACTTTGCCTTTCATCCTTTCGGAGTCGATAAATTAAGTACCAGTTTGTCTGTCCTTGTTTGTCCCCTCTATGTTTAGCCCCTTGTGGGCAATAAAGAAATATATAAATGGCCACGTGATTCAGTGTGCCTCATGCTTAATGTGTCTGCTTCTTTCTATGCCATTGACCCTTTTGCCTTATTTTCCTCAGCTCGTTATATTTTCAATAAAGCAAATTATACTGACCAAAAGTTACTCATAACTCTCCAAACGTAAAAAGCTTTGTCAACTGATCAACAGATCTGAGAAGACAATGTTATAATGGTGAAGTTCATTTCACCAGAACACGTTTCTATTTGTCCTTTGTATGCATCCCTTTCTTACAAACAAGGAGAAGATATTTTCTTTTTTCACCCCCAAGCATGTAAATATATTTTAACAAATGAATTCCTGTTTTCTTTATTCAAATCATCTTCCATTTTTGTGGGGAGTCGTGAACAATTACCGCTAGTTTTTGTTTATTTTCTCCGGCTAAGAGGGAATTTTATTTTTATTGTATAGCATCCAAATTATCCAGATTTATACCTATTTCTTTATTACCCACAAGGGGCTAAACATAGAGGGAACAAACAAGGACAGACATAGGTATTAAGTCGATTACATCGACCCCAGTACAATACTGGTACTTAATTTATCGACCTCGAAAGGATGAAAGCAAAGTCGACCTCGGCGGAATTTGAACTCACAACGTAACGGCAGACGAAATACCTATTTCTTTATTACCCACAAGGGGCTAATCATAGAGGGGACAAACAAAGACAGACATAGGTATTAAGTCGATTACATCGACCCCAGTGCGTAACTGGTACTTAATTTATCGACCCCGAAAGGATGAAGGGTAAAGTCGACCTCGGCGGAATTTGAACTCACAACGTAACGGCAGACGAAATACCGCTAAGCATTTCGCCCGGCGTGCTAACGCTTCTGCCAGCTCGCCGCCTTATACCAATGGTTCAATTGAGTCATTTCCCCCCCCCCTGATCCTTTTATTTCTATCGGATAATACACCTATGTTTCTCTCTGACTTTCCCTATTAATCTCTCAACCTCTGTCGGCCAAGCATGTCTTTCCCTTCTTTCTGTCTCTTTCTTCTGTCACTATCTTCCTCTTTCGAGACCAGCAATCCTGTCTCTCTTTATCCGTTTCTCTTTATCCGTTTCTCTTTATCCGTTTCTCTTTATCCGTTTCTCTTCCTCTTTATTAACATTTTGCTCTACTGTTACCTTGCATACACACTCACACATACACACGCTTATCTCTCCCCCCCCTCTCTCTCTCTCTGTTTCTCTCCTGTCCTCCCCTTTCACTATCTTTCTCTCTCCCTCTTTTTGACTATATTTCTCACCCTTTTACTCCAATTGTTCGCCAGTCACCTCTTTCACTTTCCTCATCCTTCCACTCCTACTCAGTCTCTGAACACATCCTATAATTTATACTAGAACCTCATGTGGACGCTCGATATGCTAGAAATAGCAACCGAATCTCTCTCAGATTAAACCCAGTCAAATTTTTTTTTTTTTAAATAAAGGACATACTGCATAATCTGATCCTGGTTGAAAAGTATATAGTAAACACTTGGGTTAATCCCGGCATTAATGCCTTTGATCCTAGTTTTGTTGAAACGGAACTAACCTGAGGTTAAGCAGTGCCATCATATTGTAGTATACAATAGATGACGTCACAGCTGCATCAAATCATTGACTGAAAAATGTCACGTCCACCACCAAGCAGTGCACACACGCACATCCACTTGTTTGTAATGTGTGTACGTGTGCGAATGTGTGTGGCTTGTTGTGTGTGTGTGTGTGTGTGTGTGTGTGGTTGTGTATCTTCCTTGAAATGTCTCCATCAATTGTTTATCTTCTAACTATAAGAAGTATTTTTCAGCATCCGCCGCCACCAAAACAATAATCAAAATTATTTAAGGCGGCGTGCTGGCAAAATACTGAGTGGCATTTCGTCCGTCTTTTTTTGTTCACAGTTCAAGTTCCACTGAGGTAGACTTTGCCTCTCAACCTTTCGGGGACGGTAAAATAAATACCAGTTGAGCACTAGGGTCGATGTCATCGACTTGCACCCTCCTCCCAAATTTCAAGCCTTGTGCCTTTAATAGAAAAGACTGTTGTTAAGGCATCTTGCTGGCAGAATCGTTAGCATACCGGGGCAAAATGCTTAGCGATATTTCGTCTGTCTTTACGTTCTGAGTTCAAATTCCGCCGAGGTCGACTTCGCCTTTAATCCTTTCGGTGGCGATTAAATAAGTACTAGTTACGCTCTGGGGTCGATATAATCGACTTAATCCCTTTGTCTCTCCTTGTTTGTCCTCTCTGTGTTAAGCCCTTTGTGGGTAATAAAGAAATACGTATTTCGTCTGCCGTTATGTTCTGAGTTCAAATTCCGCCGAGGTCGACTTTGCCTTTCATCCTTTCGGGGTCGATAAATTAAGTACCAGTTACGCACTGGCGTCGATGTAATCGACTTACTCCGTTTGTCTGTCCTTGTTTCTCCCCTCTGTGTTTAGCCCTTGTGGGTAGTAAAGAAATAGGTAATATAAATTTTTCCTGATTTTTCTTTTCTTTTTTGCTGCTTTGTTTTATACGAGCTGTTACAAGTTTCATCCAGACACCCAGAGACCTCGGATAACAATAAGTTGGACGCTCCACAATGAACGTTATTTATGATTAGTAATGATATAGTGTATTGTGAAGGAGGCCCCGAATCTGAGAACAAAGATCCTGTTAAATTTGTAATATATCAGTTTTTATTGAGTTTTAAGAGAATCAGGTATTTTCAAGTTGCCAATGTTTTTTCTAAGGATCTGGGCATTACACACACAACACACAATACAAATACTAATACAACAAAAGACTGCAGCCAAGTAGTTATCTTCTCGACCAATTCAAGATTTGCCCGCTTTTGCAAATAAATGCGAAACTTATAGCTTGTTCGTTGCTTTCATAACTTGGCAGGGTAAACGTTTGTGTCTTTATATTTTTGCTGCAGGCGTAGCTGTGTGGAAGCACAGGCGTGGCTGTGTGGAAGCACAGGCGTGGCTGTGTGGAAGCACGGGCGTGGCTGTGTGGAAGCACAGGCGTGGCTGTGTGGAAGCACAGGCGTGGCTGTGTGGTAAGAAGATTGCTTCCCAACCACATGGTTCCGGGTTCAGTCCAGTCCATGGGCAAAGCATCTTGGACAAGTGTTTTCTACTATTGCCTCAGACAGACGGAAACTGAAAGAAGCCCGTTGTGTGTGTGGGTTGTGGAGTTAACTGACACTCCCGCACCTGACTGTCAGCGGACTGGACTAGTCTTATAAATAGATAAACCAGTAGACAGTTGAGGTCGAACTGTGAAAGTGTTAAGTCTCGTTATTGATTCTACTCTGGAGTATTGGATTATTGTGCAAGCGGTTATAATAAGATAACCAACTCTTGCTACATTGCTTAGCTGGCAGAGTTGTTAGAACGCCGGGCGAAATGCTTAGCAGTATTTCGTCTGCCGCTACGTTCTGAGTTCAAATTCCGCCGAGGTCGACTTTGCCTTTCACTCTTTCGGGGTCGATTAAATAAGTACCAGTTACGCACTGGGGTCGATACAATCGACTTAATCCGTTTGTCGGTCCTTGTTTGTCCTCTCTGTGTTTAGCCCCTTGTGGGTAGTAAAAAAATAGGTATTTCGTCTGCCGCTACGTTCTGAGTTCAAATTCCGCCGAGGTCGACTTTGCTTTTCATCCTTTCGGGGTCGATTAAATAAGTACCAGTTACGCACTGGGGTCGATATAATCGACTTAATCCGTTTGTCTGTCCTTGTTTGTCCTCTCTGTGTTTAGCCCCTTGTGAGTAGTAAAGAAATAGGTAATATCTGGTACTGTGATATATCGTTGCACACACATCATATATCATCACTGACGATATAACAATATGTATGTATGAGTGTTTGCTCTACCACCACCACCACAGCTTGTCAACCGGTGTTGGTGTATTTACGTCCACGTAACTTAACGGGCTGAAAAAAGTACTAGTTGATTCACTCGACTAAGACCTTCAAGGCGGTGCCCCAACATCGCCGCAGTCTAGTGACTGATATAAGTAAAAGATGAAAGAAAGAAAGATGAAAATGTCATTGGTGTTGACGATACTGTTGTTAATTGAGTCATTCATATCACTTTACTTCACTAACAATCCGCAACGGAGAAGACTAGAATTATCGTTATTTTTGTCCGAAACGTTAGCAGTCTCTTCATTATTACTTACTAGCAGTATCGCCCGGCGTTGCTCGGGTTTGTAAGGGAAATAACTATATAAGCATTTTTAGAGAGTTATAGCCAAAATATAGCAAAAAAATGCATTAAAAATGGGAAAAAAATGATGGTAATTTTTTTTTAAATCGTTGACTCATCGTAGACATTTTTAGAGAGTTACTTCCCTTATATAATAGCGAAAAAATGCATTAAAATGGAAAAAAATGATTTTAATTTTTTTTTTTATCGTAGACTCATCGTAGACGCGCGCTAATACCCAGAAGGGCTCGATATGAATCACGACTATAAGATACCCGGTTTTGGTTACACTGCACCGCAAAATGTGGGAGTAGTTATGAATCTAAATCGTAGGAGACAGACAGCACACAACCTCACTTTTATATATAAAGATTAATCTTCCCTTATTATTTGCATAATTTGCACAAATGAAGCGTATTTTGCCTATTTTGAAAGCCTTTTCCATTGATTTGTTTGTGATTTATATCGGCTCAACACAAGAAGCTTTTTTTTATTTACCCCCGAAAGGATGGAGGCTAAAATTGACCTCGGTGGCATTTAAACTCAGAACGCAAAGAACCAGAGCAAATACCGAAAAGGCATTTTGTCTGACGCTTTAACAATTCTGCCGACCCAACGCACCGCTACCACCAACAACAAATATGGCAGCAGCGGTGGCAGCAGCGGCGGCGCAGCGGTGACAACAGCGGTGGTGGCAGCAGCGGTAGCAGCAGCGGTAGCAGCAGCGGTAGCAGCAGCGGTAGCAGCAGCGGTAGCAGCAGCGGTAGCAGCGGCGGTAGCAGCAGCGGTAGCAGCGGCGGCGGCGGCGGCAGCGGCAGCGGCAGCGGCGGCAGCGGCAGCGGCGGCAGCGGCAGCGGCGGCAGCGGCGGCAGCGGCAGCGCGGCAGCGGCAGCGGCGGCAGCGGCGGTAGCGGCGGCAGCGGCAATTGTTGAAGTAGCGTTGGTTGTGATGGTGGTCACTCCCATTGAATTCGAGGTATGAGTGTTTGATGGAGAGTATTAAAGAAACACCAAATGAAGTGGGAGAGAGAGGGAGAGAGAGAGAGAAAGAGACAGGGAGACAGTGAGTGAATGAGTGAGTGAGTGAGTGAGTGAGTGAGTGAGTGAGTGAGTGAGTGAGTGAGTGTGTGAGTGAGTGAGTGAGTGTGTGAGTCAGTGTGTGAGTGAGTGAGTGAGTGTGTGAGTGAGTGAGTGAGTGGATGAAAGAAAGAAAGAAAGAAAGAAAGAAAGAAAGAAAGAAAGAAAGAAAGAAAGAAAGAAAGAAAGAAGGAAAGAAGGAAAAAAGAAAGAAGGAAAGGAAGAAACAAACAAACAAACAAACAACTTTAAAAGTAAAAGAAGTTTGTAATTTGAGTCCAGATATGAATTTTGCAATGAAGTCGCAATTAGGACTCTGATGATTTTGATTTTGCTTGAGATTAGATAATTGTGTCTGTTGATTGCAGAATATAATTCTTTTGCCGTTCTGTTTCTTCAACTCTAATTGTCTTGATGCTTCGTGACTCATTTTACGCAATGCAGATCGATCTTGGCAATGACTTTCTAAAAATGTCAAGTTAAGCTACAGAGACTTTAATGATTGCTTCAATTTATCCTTATACGTAGGGACAGGTCTTTCTCTACCGCAGTGTCCCTCTGCTTGTTGGCCATGCAGAAGAATTTCCAGAATGCAGTCATCTTTCATTCGAACAACATTTCCTACCCATCTGCACTGAATCCTCAGCAGCACGCTTTTGATACTAGAAATATCACATTTTTCTAATATTTTGACATTTGATATCTGATCTTACCAGTTTATGTTGCGGATATTGTGCAGACAGCACATATGAAAGGTTTCAACTTTCTTTGTATGTCTGTAGTATGTCTGTTCTTTGTATGTCTGCAGTATGTCTGTTCTTTGTATGTCCACGTTTCTGCCCCAAGCAAAAGTGTGCTCAAAATACAAGATTTATATACACTTATTTCAGTTTTCAGACTGATACCGTGTCCATTCCACAAACTATGGGAAAGTTTTCCAAAACCACTTTTAGCCTTAGATATCCTAACATTGATTTTTGCCATCAAGAGTACTCTTAAAGTACTGTACTTCCGAGATATTAAATACCTCACCCGTTTCAAGCAGCTGTAATTTTGAGGAAGACTTGAAAGTGCATATTCTCGAGAAAATATTCTGAATCTGCTTCACTTTCACTTCTCAGAATGTATGGGGAGAAATATGTTTGCGGGTTATTAACATCACGCCCTGGAGGAATGAATAAAATGACAGGAGAATATCATCAAATTTATACAAAGCTGTTTGATTAAATATTCTTCTTTTTCTCTTTTTCCTTTCGTCTTCTTTTTTCTGTTTTTTTTCCTGTCTTTTTCTTTTCGCCTGTTATAAAATTGAAACTTAAAAACTTATGATGTCATTCCATCAACGTGTGGACGCTGGTTGCTCTCGTTCATACTTTACGTTTGAATTTCTATAAATTTGAATTTTTATCACTTCTTATTTTGAACTTGAGAAAGACAGACTTACTGTCTTTGTGATATGTATGACTGTATGTATATGTTTATGTGTTTGTATGTGTGTGTGTATGTGTGTGCATGTGTGTGTGTGTATAAAATATATATATATTGGCCTGCTCGCTTAGCCAGCGGGGTGGCGTCATTTGAAGGCTAAAACAATGCGAAGCGCATTGTGACCAGCGATGTGTAGCAACATCTGATAGCCTGGTCGGTCACGGTGATCACGGTGATCACGTTGATATATATATATATATATATATATATATATTATATATATATATATACATACATATCACTACACTTTTATTTTTGCAATGCCGAGAAACGTGTGTAAAATTTCGAAAATGACTCAAAGGAAAATGGATAAGGAAAGATAACTCTTCTAAAAAGGCTTTGCATGAAAGACTAAAATGTGACCCTTGGTTTTGCAGTTCTCTCTGGTGCATGGAGATAGGTCAGATATCAAAGAGTGTTTGCTATCTCTAGGTTAAAAGGCAAGCAGTCGAAAACAATCGAATTGGGATTTCTTCTTGCTACTAAATCCGATTAGAGATACATGTGTGTGAGTATATATATATGTGTGTGTGTGTTTGTGTGTGTGTATGTGTGTGTGTGCGTGTATGCCTGTATGTATGTATATGTATATGTATATATATACATATATACTCTGTATGTATAAGTGTGTGTATTTATGCATATATGGGTACAGGACGTCACCAACTGTGTAAACAACATGAAATACGAAAACAAATGAGTTAAATACGTAAACAACGATAGGTAAAAAATGGAAAATAGGACAAGTAAACATAGAGAAACAACCCTTCATCAGTTGTCGGCTGTATATCTACTCATTTCGAGCATTCACGGACAATATGAGTCTTCAAAGACAGATGCTCCCATAAATTCCAAAATAAAATTTAGGATTTATGGAGGGTCAAAGGTGGGAATAAAAACAGGACAGTGGAGACATTCAAGGAAACTGAACGAAAAAAAACATGGAAGGTCATTAGACCAGAACGAGAGGAAAATAGTGAACACTGGGAGAAATAATTTCTTTGAAAAGAGAAAAGATAGAAGAGAGAGAAAGAAAACGTTCAGTCATTTGAACGTCCTTGCAGGAAAAGAAAGATGGTCACGTGAGGAAAAGAAAGACGGTCAATGGTCACGTGGGAGCAACGTAAGAGAGAAAAAGAGAAAGAGGGAGAGAGACATGTAGATAGAAAACGGTGAAAGGGAGAAAAGGGAATTAGAGAAGGGGGAAGAAAACAGTATAGAGTAGAGTCGCATCAAAAAGGTTAAGATAAATTTACTTGGAAATGGATACGTGGCGTTAAATTAAATAATAATATAAATAACATATATATATGTGCATGTATGTACGTATGAATGTATACGTGCAGATTTGTATATTTTGTTTTATGCATGTCTTCTCATGCATATACTTACATATTTAGACATGCTCATTTATATTTAAAGGATAAACTTCCGGTAAGTTTTACAAATTTTTACAGTTGCAGTGATGGCTTTGATCTGTAGCCTTCCAATCAGATTTCTCCTTCCTGGCTTTGAGAAACCTAATTTCTCAAGATTGGTATTTCAGTAGAGTGTTACATGTCCCAGTGCTCCAAAAATTACATGTATAAATCTGAACTTGTAATCTGGATATGTATGTATGCATGCATGTATGTATGTATGTACGCATGCATGTATGTATGTATGTATGTATGTATGTATGTATGTATGTATGTATGTATGTATGCATATATGTATGTATGTATGTATGTTTGTATGTATGTATGCATGTATGTTTGTATGTATGTATATATGTATGTATGTATGTATGTATGTTTGTATGTATGTAGGTATGTATATATGTCTAATATGTATGTATGCATATATGTATGTATGTATGTATGTATGTATGTATGTATGTATGTATGTATGTATGTATGTATGTATGTATGTATGTTCATTTACATATAAGCAGGAGAATATTTAAGCTAGATTGGACACAGCTTAAATTCTTAATTCGGTTCACAGTTTTTGCTTTTTTCTTTGGTGGAGGGGGGTAATTTTTCCCTCTACGGCACAGTTTCTTTAGAGAAAATTAAACATATTTTGTTGTACTTTGTGCATGAAATAAAATAGGTAAATAATTCATAAATAAAAGCATTTTATATTTTAGCCAATGAATGTAAACCATAACAAAATGAAAAAGGACAACAGACACTAAAGTTCTTTATTAAGTTACTGTATTTAGGATTTCAGTTTGAATTTTCTTAGATTTCTCAAATATAATGTTATTACTTTTGCGGCACACCTCGTTACATTCCCCGGCATATAGGCACGCCGTGACTCGCTGCTTGGTAACGAGTGTCCTTGACAGACTTGTATGTTTTGGCGAATAACCTCAGTCCGCCAAGCCTGTTTTTATCACCACTTCCACATTGGAAAACTGTGGATAGCAAAGCCAATCCAACATGTACGTCACATCGACAACAATGTTAAGTGTTTCGTTGTTGATACAAAGTTATCAATGTTTTCTGTCGTTAATTTATTTATTCGTTTTCTGTTTTTTCCCTCATCCGATCTTTTGTGACCTCTGTAGGTTAAATGTCAGTATCAGCGACCTCTCTGGGTCATCAACTTATATTAACTGGATCAAAATTCGTTCATGTTGACTTTACTTTTGATCCCAATGTGTCAAACTATATGTAGAGTGTCAGATTGGCTGTAGCGTGCCAGACTAAATAAACGGTAGATCAGATATATGCGGAATGTCAAACTAAATGTAGCATACCAGGGTAAAAATATATGTATTTCTTTATTGCCCACAAGGGGCTAAACATAGAGGGGACAAACAAGGACAGACAAAGGGTTTGTTTAAATTTGGTTAAGCAGTAAATCGGCGGCACTGTTTCTAAAGAATATTAGCCCTTCATTTCATTTCCTCGATATACTTGTAGGAGAAAAGGGAGGCTTGTCCGCATCATTTGCTGCTGGTCCTCTACAGAGGAAAATAAGAAATATAACAAAACAAAAATCTCACGTAAACTTAAATACCAGAAGTGGAGAGCATTCTAGCTGTAGATACTCAAACAGGAAATGCGTTTGATAAAATCTGTGTGTGTGCGCTCGGCATTTGCGAAGCACCTAATGCTATGCTATAAATATTTATGTTTCCAGGTGAGAGCTTTTTCATAATACTGAAGTTGTGTGTGTGTGTGTGTGTGTGTGTGTGAAAGTGTATATCAGACTTCCAGGAAACTAGCTGTGGTTGGCTTGTGTCGGTAAATCTATACAATAAGGTCGATGAGTTTACATGATGTGCGTAGAAGGGCGTTTAGGGATTGGCCCAACCCTGTGTGAGAGAGAGAGAGGTGGGGAGAAGGGATATAGAGTAGAGAAGGAGAGAGAGGGAGACAGAGAGAAAAAGAGAG
>NC_042998.1:195697919-195705419 GCF_006345805.1 Octopus sinensis | reverse complement strand
ATATAACCTGGATCTAGCGACATTCGCCGGATTTAGCAGAAGATGCAAGTTGGTCTCGATACTCTTACAGAATACTAACGAGGAATGTATTACGGTATGTTGCCAAGTTTTTAACAATATTCATTGTTGTCATGGTGTCCGTTGTGTTGAGTGCTATGTCATCTTTATATATAAAATTGAAGTTGTGTGTCTGTCTCCTACGATTTAGATTCCTAACTACTCCCACATTTTGCGGTGCAGTTTAACCAAAAGTGGGTATCTTATAGTCGTCATTCATATCGAGCCCTTCTAGGTATTAGCGCGCGTCTACGATGAGTCTACGATTTAAAAAAAAAATACCATCATTTTCCCGCATTTTTAATGATTTTTGCTCGGGTTATATAAGGGAAGTAACTCTCTAAAAATGCTTATATAGTTATTTCCCTTACAAACCCGAGCAACACCGGGCGATACTGCTAGTACATGATATAGTGCAAGTTATTTTCACTGATGCAACATTAGTCAACTTCAGTGTGTCTGTGAAAACAGAGCAATATTATTTTAGAAAGAATTTTTCCTATTTCTATAGAATTGTTGTGGAACATACTGCTTTTATCAAATAGTGAACCTATGTGTTTTAGTAAATGAGTAAAACACAACTGGGTTGTGTTTAATCTTCTCAATGGTCAAGTCTTCCTCTACAATTATTTGCTTGTTGACGATGGTTTTCATGCTGTTCTGAATTTTTCTTTCCATTCAAACCATGTTATAGCAGTCGATTGTGATTGCTAGTGTTATTAGTATTTCAGTTGATAATTTTTTTTATATCTAATCGTTTGATCTTGCTTCAGAGCGTTTTCATCCTCCTCTGAGTTCTCACTTCTTTTTCCGTTAACGAGTAATGTTGAGGGATTCTTTGAACAAAATATTGATAACTATATCATCAGACATCTGCCTAGTTGCTTTGATGTCAGAAGAGTGTGTATGAAAGGCCAGTCGATAAGCGGTAAGTTATACATAATTGCTTCCCAGTTTGCTTTTTGAAAATCAGTCTTATTGAACAGGTGTGCGCAAGTTAGTGCTGTGCTTCGTTTAGTCAAGGGATGCCGGGAACTAATACAACAGTATTCCATAAGGTGAGGAACCGACAGAATCGTTAACACGCTGGGCAAAATGCTTAGCGGCATTTCGTCTGTCTTCACGTTCTGAGTTCAAATTCTGCCGAGGTCGACTTTGCCTTTCATCCTTTCGCGGTCAATAAAATAAGTACCAGTTGAGCTCTGGGATCGATGGAATCATCTTATCTCCCTACCCAACCGGAATTACGGGCTTTGTACCAAAATTTGAAGCCAATACTATTGTATGTTTTATTGTAGTTTTTTTTTCTCATCTGGTATAGCATTGATAATGTTAATGTGATTGCTGAACACTGGGTCCAAAATTCTTTTGTTGCATCTCGTTTGGTCACGCACAATTGAGGTGGATGGGTGGTGGCTCATTCATAAGCATAAACAGTGTTTCTCCTGTAGCTTAGGAGTGGATATGCAATTAACTGATTTCAGAATATTCATTAGGGGACGGGGTTCTTCCTTTAAATGATAGCTCGTTCCTCTGATCAGCAATTTCATTCATTCTTTCAGTGGGTTTTCAATTATTGTTTCTCAATCAACACAAACACAAACACACACTCATACACACACACACACACACACACGGCATGCAAACACGTACAGACATAAACGGCTGTCAGTGATAAATATACAGATGCAGATAATCTTTTAAAATGTTTTGAATACTTTCTGCTGCAACTATTCCGATCTAAAGCCTAGATCAGTAAATTGTCTTGGTTTTCTTCTTTTACACCATTACCGTAAGCATTTTCAAACAAAGAAAAAGACCAGCTAACACGAAAACTCTGTAAATGGAACCTTTAAAATATGCAAGACTTTCTTAAAGTTCGATATGTGATACCTACAAGTGTTGTTATCCAAACTCCTATGCGGGAATTTTATTTCTTTTCTAGAAACCGACAGCGTCATTCCAGATAGAATACTAATAGATAAAGAGAAGAAAAATATATACATATATTTAAGTATATATGCACATGGGTCAACATGTTACTATATACAAGAGAATACATACATAAAACAAATCATACAAATCTACACATGTTCCAACTCCAAGCACAAATACCGAGTTGATGTTGAAATTCAAATGAAGAAAACTTGAATCAAGGTTAGAAACCGACTCTTTCTTTATTGACAAGAAATCTTGAAATAAATCGAATAACATACATACATACATACATACATACATACATACATACATACATACATACATACATACATAGAGGAATTCAAATATACACTCCCTCACAAGGACACACGCTTATACAGCCACGATTGTCCTTGCTAAAAGTAGTTTCAAGTCAATTATCCGTGACCGCCTCCATTTACCCCCTTGTTCACCATCACAATCTTCACTGTGTTCATTAAGGAAGAAATGCAGACGGCAGGAAATGATAGCCAGTCCTTGATTGATGATTGTAGACTCGTTAACAGGTTAAATTGGTGTCCGCTTCCCTGAATCTCTCTCTCTCTCTCTCTCTCTCCCCGTCTCCCTTTCTCTCTCTATGTGTTTGTATATATACATACATATCTTCTCTCTCTCACTCCCTCTCTCTCATTCTATCTATCTCTTTCTCTCTCTCTCGCTCTCTCCCTCGCTCTCTCTCTCTCTCTCTCTCTCACACACCACACACACACACATACACACACACTCACACACATCCATTTATCGGTTCATTAAGGCAGCTGCTACGACAGACCAGACAGATATAAGTACATACAAGGAACATCCGATCTTATCAGTCATGTACAACACATATCCTTTAGATTCACTGTATTAATGGTAAGTACAGATCAGTATCTTTTGTATTTAGCCTGAATCCACTTTGTTCGTGTCAGATAAAACCACTTCGGATTCAATAGACACTATAAGCATATATAAGTAGCCTGGACAGTGATGATAATAAAATGATCCAGGCAGTCCAGCTTAGAGATTTTAAGATCTCTTTGTCACTCACCCACGAATTTCATTCACTTGTAACTATACTCTTTTACTCTTTTACTTGTTTCAGTCATTTGACTGCGGCCATGCTGGAGCACCGCCTTTAGTCGAGCAAATCGACTCCGGGACTTATTCTTTGTAAGGTCTGTACTTATTCTATCGGTCTCTTTTGCCGAACCGCTAAGTGACGGGGACGTAAACACACCAGCATCGGTTGTCAAGCAATGCTAGGGGGACAAACACAGACACACAAACACATACACACACACACACACACACACACACACACACACACACACACACACACACACACACACACACACACACACATACATATATATATATATATATATATATATACATATATACGACAGGCTTCTTTCAGTTTCCGTCTACCAAATCCACTCACAAGGCATTGGTCGGCCCGGGGCTATAGCAGAAGACACTTGCCCAAGATGCCACGCAGTGGGACTGAACCCGGAACCATGTGGCTGGTTAGCAAGCTACTTACCACACAGCCACTCCTGCGCCTATATATATATATAATCTAGTTGCCAGGGTTTTATTCATCTTAGGCTTAATCTCACGTGTGTATAAATGTTTATAGAATTAATTTTGTTTTATGAGCCAAAAACATAAATTAACTTATTTCTTAAGTGCTTATATAATTCAACTTTCTGGGAGTGACAAAAATCTCAAAAACAGAAAAATTATTAGATTTTTTTCTCTTTTAGGCAAAATTACTAAAAATCTTGTTGGGCCTACATGGATTTACTCGACTCTAACACTCCACCATTTATTACGATCCAGGACAGCGTTCGGGAGGTCAGCAGAGTAACATCCTGAGTCCGTACAAAGGGGGATTTTGCAGTATGTCCACAGAAGTATGTCATCTCTAGGCATGCCCTGCAACATACCACGCATCCCCTTCTGGTAGCATCAGTGATTGCCAGAAAAAACTGTCACCCAGCCTTGTTTGGTTGGTTATTCAGAATGGTCTGTAACATGTGAGTATAGACACCATGTGTGTCCATGTGTTTGTAGTGGAGGCGCAATGGCCCAGTGGTTAGGGCAGCGGACTCGCGGTCATAGGATCGCGGTTTCGATTCCCAGACCGGGCGTTGTGAGTGTTTATTGAGCGAAAACACCTAAAGCTCCGAGAGGCTCCGAGAGGCTCCGAGAGGCTCCGGTAGGGGATGGTGGTGATCCCTGCTGTACTCTTTCACCACAACTTTCTCTCACTCTTACTTCCTGTTTCTGTTGTACCTGTATTTCAAAGGGCCGGCCTTGTCACTCTCTGTGTCACGCTGAATATCCCCGAGAACTACGTTAAGGGTACACGTGCTTGTGGAGTGCTCAGCCACTTACACGTTAATTTCACGAGCAGGCTGTTCCGTTGATTCGGATCAACCGGAACCCTCGTCGTCGTAACCGACGGAGTGCTTCCATCCATCCATGTGTTTGTTGAGAGTTTGAAGGGTGTGTAACCATCTAAAGCACTGATTCCTCAATAGCACAGAAGATCCTCCCAGGATCATCTGCTAGTAACGTTATCCAAACAACATTGAGGTCATTCTCTTCCGTAGATGCCACCGTTACTTCCTGAGAATACTACAAATTTTAGAGGTTTTCTTCGGTCGTGTTTTTTGTTTCTTCACGTCTGTTGCAGATTTACTTTCCTTGAGTCACAGACAAAAGAATAATACACTCAACTGTTTTTTTTTGTTGTTTTTTTTTCTATTTTTCAAGCTTTTATAGAAGGGTGGCAGCTTCCAAAATGGCGATCAGTTAAGAGAACACTCATCAACAATATAATTCTGCATGTATTTTGTTGAGAATGGATCACGAAGAAAGGCATATTTTGGTAGAGTGAAGCCGAATTTTAAAGATTTGTCAGTTGAAAGACAAAGGATGTAATCCAAGATAACAAGCAGAAATTCTTTAAGTGTATCCACTAGAAGTCTGGAAGACGGAAGCATTCAATCATAACCTCCCTTAATTTTACAACTGAAATCCAGTTGCGAAATGTATTGAAGGTCGTGTTCTTTCATTCCCTGAGAAAGGTAATTTCGATGTGGCTTAACATTACAGAGGCATTACCCATACAGCAAAAGTATGCAGCAAATTGTTGCTGAACTGTGTGCAGCCAGAAAGTCGTATGAAAGAAACCGAAACGGTTTAAAGTAAAAATTAGTCTTCTGTTGGACAGATTTACAGCTCTTAATATTCAGAAGAAGCCAGAGATAAAAGTTTACCTGCAATCTTATAGATTTCTCAAAAGCTAAAGGCCACAAGAAAATCGTCCAATTTAGAGTGTCTAAAAACAGAACTCGAATCTCCTTAATGTAAATTCGTTTTGCTGGATGCAAATAAGTGGTGATAAATGTATACGTGTATGTATGTGTGTGTGTGTGTGTGTGTGTGTGTGTGTGTGTGTGTGTGTGTGTGTGTGTGTGTGTGTGTGTGTGTGCATAGTTGCCTTAATTGGTAACACAAAGTACAGTTACAATTCAATTGATTGCCGACAACAAACTTTCAGCTGCCATTTTTGAATTTACGATCATATCCGCTCGTTTGTCAACCTCTGCAACATTTATTCATATTACACTAACTTTGAGAAATATTAAATTAAAATTAACGAAAAAAGCAGAGGGAAAAGGCGAATCGAAATTTAAGATCTACAGTAATTAATACCAATAAGAGTTTATTAAACTCTTTAACAGCTATATATTTCTAAAGTACAGAAATATATAAAATAACTTAGCAAAAGTCATTCACTCTTTTGTATTACATTCATTCTTTATTCACTTTTTTGGTTCCATTGAACCTTAGCTGAACCATTCACTGTTTTAAGAATCACTGGCCCAGACAATTGCGCTTCACCTACACATCTTATTAGAGAGTGCAGTGTGGACCTCGTATACTGAAAGGTATGGCATATTGTTGTCTGGCCCTCATTTAGATGATGGTATAGTATATATTAGTCCTTAGCGAGTCGTTTTTTCGACTAGCTACATGTCATAGGTCAAAAGTGTCAGAACTGACCTGGGACTAAATAACAACAACAGCAGCTGCAGCAGTGGAGGCGCAGTGGCCCAATGGTTAAGGCAGCAGACTCGCGGTCGGAGGATCGATGTTTCGATTCCCAGACCGGGCGTTGTGTGTGTTTATTGAGCGAAAACACCTAAAGCTCCCCGAGTCTCCGGAAGGGGGGGGCGACCCCTGTTGTACTCTTTCGCCCCAACTTTCTCTCATTCTTTCTTCCTGTTTCTTGTCTCCGACTTCCTACGCAACCGCTGAGCCTGGATGTGCATTCATCCATCCGTCGATGCTCTTGGTGTCGGGGGTTGACCTGCCTTCTCTTCTGCGGGTCTCACGAATAGCAAAGGACCTCGATTCGGACTTCTCCCACTGCGAGCTCTGGGACGAAGACCGCTTCGCTCAATAGCAACAGCAACAACAACAACAAACAAGCAAACAAGCAAGCAAAAAACAAACAGACAGATAACTATAGCTGCTCTTCTGAACCAATGTATATCATAGCTTTAACATTCCTAACGACCAAGTGACCCTGTACTCCTGTCATAGAATCCTTGAAAAGCTCAGAGAAACATCCTTTCCTTCCCAGAGTAAGAAGTGATTTCTTTTCACAAGACACAAACCTCCATATATACAGATGTATTGAGAGAAAACGAGATATTTTGATAACCATGTCTTTCTCAAGACCTTTAGCAGTATAAATATATGGCTTCATTTGAAATTACTGATTGAAAGATATACCGTAAATCCTCGAATATAATCCGCATTTTTCCCCAAAATTTAAAGGTCAATATCTCTAGTGCGTATTATATACGAGGTTAAAATGAAAAATATTTTCTAAGCAATGTCCGAGTCTCTATTTGCTGTTCGGCAATGTTTATTCAGACGCATTTTGTGATCGGGCGCAAAAATGCCTTAAGCTAAGCCTGAAAGCAATGAAGTCATAAAAGAATCATCCATAACTTGCAGTAAGCAACATTTATTAAACGTTATTACTGTTATTTCTTTATTTTCTGCAAACAAAATACACAAAAAAGCTACACGTTTGCATTATGTTAAATGTACAATAATAATAAAGGGCGTTACCGTATACAATTTTACAAACCAAGGACGTTGTATAGACCTCCTTGACTCAAGTTAGAGAAGGGGCGCGTATTATACACAAGGTTTAGGTTTTTCAGAGGTACAGCCCCCTAAAAATCCCCTGCGTATTATACTCAAGGGCTCCCGTTGATAAAAGTGGTCTTGATTGTAAATAGCATGATACCACTAAGACGTTTCGGAAACCAACTGGTAAGAAAATAAACTGCAAATGTTCCTTGTATCGTGTTTTTGTCTCTCTTTTCTGGCCATCATGTTTTGCCCAGTTTTTGCCTATTTTTCCCTTATCTGTCTAACCTTTGAAATATATAT
>NC_042998.1:195687919-195692919 GCF_006345805.1 Octopus sinensis | reverse complement strand
AGAAAGGCCACGAACGTTCCGTCCTGGTTTTCCTGTCCGTCTTTGTATCGTCCATCTGTCCGTATGTTTTCATTGTCGTCCATTACGTTCTTGTTCTGTTTTGGGGGGGATTTATATATCTATATATATATATATATATATATATATATATATATATATATATGCGTATGTGTATGTAAATATGTATATATATATATATATGTATGTATGTATGCTATATGTTTTAATATAGATAAAAAAAATTGCAATAAAACAAATTATATAAAGTTCTTTGAGCATATTTCCAGATGTAAATTGCATTTGCAAATGTACATGCTGCTTGCTTTGTTTGTGTTAATGTCCTACAATACGTGGGCGTGTACATGCATGAGAGAGAGAAGACCCCATTATAGGGTATTAACCTTTATATATATATACCAACACACACATACACGCACGCACATGCACACGCATGTATGTGTGTGTTTAGATTAGAATGCCAAAATAATAGTTTAGTGTATGCTCAGTGTGTCAGAGGAATTAAAAGTCAACGTACGTTACTTCCCAAAAACTATATCAAAAAGCAGCGGCACTGCAAACTAGTTTCTGTTGCAGAGTAAGAAACTAATTTTCAAGTGGGTAAAATAGTTACCGGCGGCCCCCTATCACCACTATTCGGTTTCTGTTCCTCTTCGTCTGCCTCTCTGTCTTACTCTCTTTTCTCTCTCCCTTTCTCTCTCTCTCTCTTTCTCTCTCTCTCTCTCTCTCTCTCTCTCTCTCTCTCTCTCTCTCTCTATCTCCCTCTTTCTTCCTCTGTCTCTGTTTCTCTCTTTCCATTGAGGAAACTTTCGTTATTCCATCCCTCCGAAATTATTGTTTAGCTCCACTTCAACTCCGATTCAGTGGACATATGATCAAAAAGATTTTTGCTGTGACCATCATGTCTGGGTTTTTTCTTCTTCATTTTTTGGTGGGGATTGCATTATCTTACAATCCTTCTCTTTTTAAAGACGAACTGATTAATTCCCAGCTGGTCGAATGACTATATTGAGACATTCCTGTTCGTTTGTTTTGAAGTATTTGTTGTCGTGTAGCCCAGGACACTTGTGGAATCTGGTCAAACGACAAGACGCGATTCCCATTCGATTCTTCGAAACATAATAGCAACATGGCAGTTTTCCATTTCTTAACGCAGTTCTTAGCCCCTTTTATGGAACTCTGCAAGGTTTTTTTGAGCTGCTTGTATTGGGTAGTAACGGGCAAACAAGGGAGTACTTTATAGTATGACCTGTTTCCCCACCTTCACAGATGGTTGGGTTGGTTTTGTAGCCCCATCTGACCAAAGTAACTTTCGATCGCTCTGTTCTCGTTTTTCGGTAGTCAAGTATCTTCCAGTGTATCTATGGTAGTTCTGGACCAGAAGAGAGTTCTTCAGCTGGAAGAAATCCTTTCCTTCTTTTATCTCTATCTTGTCTAGCTCTAACATAGCGCCCTCTCTTATCTAATAGATGCCACAGCATTCTACCGCTATAACATCTTCTCTTCTCCTATGTATATCTCTTCTCCAGCTAATACCGTGACCTTTCTTCACTTCTGTCTTTATGCTATTACAACAGCGTTTTTCCTTTCAAGTAACTAACTACATACATTCATCTCACTTCGTTTCGCCACCCCTGAATTCTTATTCGTTGATCTCTAACTAAAACTTTTACTTCATCATCATCATCATCAACACCACCACCGCCGCCGCCGCCACCATCATCATCCGGTCGAACGACTTACCCAAATCAATAAGTCATATTGTCCCTCAATAGTTGGATGTCTCATCTGTGCCCGCCACGACTACAGACGTTAGCAGTAATTCGTCGTTTGGGTCAGCATTCACCGATTGTCCGGTCTGGAAGCATTCACCGACAACCCAGTGCAGCGTTATGCACTGATAAGCCTAGAGCAGGGGTGTCAAACTCAATCGCACAGGGGGCCCAGTTTAGGTCGCGGGCCGAACAGGATAAGCATTTATTGAACAGACTAAAATTTTTTGAATATGAACATGTATTGAAACAAATGGTATATAATTTTATTCCAAAAATAAATTAACTCAATTACTTAAAATATCTTACTCTGCGTAAAAATATCTCCTCTCAAAATTATGAAAAATTTAAATAAGAACATGATGCAAAAAAAAAAAAGAAACTATAAATAAAATATGTGCGTTTTAGTGAAAATCAAAATAATAAATCAAAACTTTCAATTTTCTTTATACAATTTTGCCCGAGCTACATACTTGGCATTTTTTTTTCTTGGCAATGAGTTCATTGATGTTTGGGGCAAGGTTCTGTGTTGTTGAGACTCTCAGGATGGGTTGCAGGTGTTCATCTGTGAGATGACTCCTATGTGACGTTTTATTTATTTCATCTCAGAGAACAGCTGCTCGTACAGATATGTAGTGGTTCTTGCATATATGAAGTGGATTCGATCCACCACAGCCAAATTTAAATCTGTATTTACTACTAAACAATGAAGAGGACACAAACACAAACTTTACTTCACATGCTTTTGGATGTATCATTAACCTGTCCGTCGAGGCAAGGTATTGTAGCGTAACGGTAAATAAATATTTCCTTAAAACCTCATGCACCGGTATCATCTTAATAATGTTTACCAATCAATTTCTGCCGTTACAGATATGTGCTTCCAAACAAAGACAGCGTTCGAACTGCGTGTAAACACTGCAGTTCAATCAGCCCCATTTGAATATGTACAGGTGCAGTTTCCACATTGCCAGCAAATGGGTTGCGAAGCAGCTCGAAATTATTTTTCTGTGCTTCAAAGTCACTAAAGCGCCATGCGAATTCAGTGTGGAGCGCACTCAATTTATCAACAGTAAAGTGTTGCTTTGGGAACACCGTGGCGCTGACTTGGCTCAACATTACTTGGCAACTGGGAAAGTGAAACAAGTTCAATTGATGCAGCGTCACTTGAAATGTAGATTTTGAGTCATCAGCGCTTCACAACACGCGATTAGAGAATCGAAGAAGGTATTTCCCAGCATGCTTTGTTGTAGTTACAATTAAGACTTGTGACTGGGTTATCATGCCTCTTTAATGTATTTTTTTTTGTTCAGACAGAGTATAATAGTTACAGTGATGTTGTTTCTAGTCGTGTATTAAATTATTGCTACTTTTGGTGACACCCTTAGTAAGAAAGGTAGTGCTATATATAATGTAATGGCCTGCTTTAGCCACACACACTGTATATGTAGTCGTAACCAGAAGGCATGGGTGTTGCTGAGAGCAGCAAAGTACTCTATTTGCTGATGCCAGCATTTGGACCAATTTCATGCTGATATCAAAATGGCCCCGCGGGTCGGATGAAATTCCTGCCGGGAGTTTGACGTGTCTAGCCTAGAGTTTCGTGGTCAACGTTTGCTAAAAAGTAAGTACCAATAAGATAAGGGTGTCGTTTACTGCATCCCTTTTGCAACCAAAGACCCTTTATTTAATCAAAAAAAATCTGTAGAACCGCGGGAGTGAGGTGAAGAGAAGCGAAAGGCTAAGTGAAATCGGTGCTGGACATGCACCCCAGAGATCTGGAGTCCAAAGCAATCCTAGAAAGGCCTTGTAACTTTACCCAAAATATTTAACTTCAAGGGGTTCGGTTTAATCATTTATATGTTGTTGATGTTTAACTCTAGGTCAACCATGACAGAGTAAACCTATGATCAAAGGTGGTCCAACCGTAACCATCCTATATTTTCCAGACATAATGTATCCTGGACTACATTATCCGATATATTTTTTATCAGACGACAAAGAATGATTTGTGAAAAATTTTGCTGCTATTTTTTGCAGGTTTAGCGACTTCGTAGAAGTCCCTTCGTTAAATATAAAATATATCATAGGCTGGAGTGATTTTTCTCTCATAAACAGTGGCAATATTATAAAGTTTACGAAAATTCATCAGCATGCAATACTGAGTTCGATTCCCAGATATGAAGCAGGGCACGTCTTGGATCATTCTAACCTAATTTGTAAGTCAGCAAGAGTCTTTTCTATAGAGTTAAGTTTATCTTTGAGAAAGAAAAGCAAACGACCGATTTGGACAGACGTGTTATGGAAGGCTTTTGGTGATGATTACAAGGGAAGGGAGGTGTAATGTTGCTGTATTATCTCTGAGTTTAAATTACTATAGAAGCCGCTCGTTAACTAATTGGGTCATATATTGCATACAGCGATTCTGGGGTTGGTGTACTTTTGCGTGATTGGATATGCACATTTGTACGTGTTAGGGACGGTCTGCGCGCGCGATTGTGTGTACGCCCGCGTATGTGAGTGTGCGCGTGTGTGCTGCAGAGAAAGATAGAGAGAGGAAAAGAGAGAAAGAGAGAGAGAAAGAGAGTAATAGAGAGAGAGAGAGAGAGAGATGGAATGGGAGAAATAGAGAGAAAGGGAGAGAAATAAAGATGGGAGAAAAGAGAGAGAGAGAGAGAGAGAAAGAGAGATATGGAACGAGAGAAATAGAGAGAGAGAGGGAGAGAAATAAAGACGGGAGAAAAGAGAGAGAGAGAGAGAGAGAGAGAGAGAAAGATAGAGGGAGGACAAGAGAGAAAGAGAGAGAGAAAGAGAGATATGGAACGAGAGAAATAGAGAGAGAGGGAGAGAAATAAAGACGGGAAAAAGAGAGAAAGAGAGAAATGAGGAGAGAAAGAGAGAAATGAGGAGAGAAAGAGAGAAATAAAGAGAGAAAAAGAGACCAATAGAGAAAGAGAGAAAGAGAGAGAGAGAGAAACAGAGAAAGATAGAGAGAGGACAAGAGGACAAGAGAGAAAGAGAAAGAGAGGAAGAGAGAGAGAGAAAGAGAGATATGGAACGAGAGAAATAGAGAGAGAGGGAGAGAAAATAAAGACGGGAGAAAAGAGAGAAACAGAGAAATAGGGAAAGAAAGAGAGAAATAAAGAGAGGAAAAGAGACCAATAGAGAAAGAGAGAAAGAGAGAGAGAGAGAGAGAGAGAGAAAGAGAGA
>NC_042998.1:195680419-195685419 GCF_006345805.1 Octopus sinensis | reverse complement strand
TTAGTGTTAGATTTTAGAGTCAGGATTTAGTTTTCCGTTTATGGGTTAAGGCTGGATTTTAGAGGCAGAGTTTAAAAATGGAGTTTGGTTTAAGATTACAGCTACGGTTGTCTCCCCTACTTGTCCATAATTAAATATTGAGCTCATGTTATCTATGCGCCATCACACTTTTTTAATTCGATGTTTCCTACTCCTTGCATTAAAATATTAGAACTAACTTGACTATTGTTAGCTGTTGTTGTTGATATAACAGATCAGTGAGCAAAGGCAATCGAATGATAGCATCACATCTTCTTCAGTGTTATATCTAGTTACATTATGCAATGTATCTTATCTTATTATTTGATATGCTATGATATGGTATGGTACAGTTCAATTTGGTTCCTATTTCTAGGAGGTTGATAGCCTCCTAGAGGCTTTCCATTGGCTCGAAGTTAGACTGTTAATAACGTAATTATGTAATTATCATTATAAATTGATGTAAAGCTAAATATATGGTAATAGTATTAATAGATTAACGTATTATAACATTCACCTGGTTGCAGTCACGTATCTGTGCGTGTATGTGTGTATGTCTGTATGAATATGAATCTGTACACGTTTGTGTACAACTGCGTCTAGAAAGTTCAATGATGTGTATGTATATACATCTAGCCAGTTAATCTCGTAACCTAGGTTATCCTAGGGTTAAACAACATCAACATTTGTCTCACTTGATATAATCAGGCTAGAGTACTGATACCGCCGCATCATCCGTCTCCCGTTAGATATACATAAAGCTACGTGGCCCCACGACGATTAAATTTCACTCAGACCATACACTAATGTCTTCAAAAAAGGAAACACTGGATGCTGATTTCCTGGATACGCAACCCTTGAAAAGAAAAATATTAGGGAGTCACAGCTTCAATCCTTTTATATCTGTAGGGTCAGATCTCATCTAAAGTAACACAACAGCATATTCCTTCATCTTTTAATTACTGGTAAGGGGGTAAGGCGGCGAGCTGGCATAATCGTTAGCACGCCGGGCGAAATGCTTAGCGGTATTTCGTCCGTCTGTACGTTCTGAGTTCAAATTCTGCCGAGGTCGACTTTACCTTTCGTCCTTTTGGGGTCGATTAAATAAGTACCAGTTGCGCACTGGGGTCGATGTAATCGACTTAATCCGTTTGTCTGTCCTTGTTTGTCCTCTCTGTGTTTGGCCCCTTGTGAGTAGTACAGAAATAGGTAAGGGGGTAAAGCAATGCCGATGACCATTTACAGGGCTTCAAAGACAAGATGGAAGGAAGGAGGAAGTTATCCTCAAATCAGAGACTTGACTCGAATGCTTGAAACAGAGTGGACTCCACAAAAGACACTCATGGTGCCCGTAAGTGGTGGTGCTAAACCGAACGGCAGATCAAGTCTAACACCTGAGAAAGATGTTTCGGCCAAAGATTACATCGATACACACACATTCAGACAGAAAGATAGATAGACAGACAGACAGACAGATAGATAGATAGATAGATAGATAGATAGATAGATAGATAGATAGATAGATAGATAGATAGATAGATAGATAGATAGATAGATAGATAGATTTACTTAGGTTTAGATATACATATATTTTTGTACACACAAACGAACGCACACGCGCGGGCACACACATACGGTAGAGTTAATCTGTGAAAAGGATAAGCAAAAAGATTAGTAAGTCTGTAAATAGATTTATTCTCTAAGTTTTTAGTAAATAACTTGTCCATTGTTATTACGTACAGAAACCGTGATTCGATTCCGATGTTTTGGAAATACATTTTGCATCCCTATGCAGAGTAATCCTTTCTACTATAGGCACAAGGCCTAAATTTGCGGGGAGGGAGCCAGTCGATTAGATCGACCTCAGTACGCAACTAATACTTTATTTATCGACCTCGAAAGGATGAAAGGCAAAGTCGACCTCAGCGGGATTTGAACTCAGAACGTAGCTGCTGACGAAATGCCTATTTCTTTACTACCCACAAGGGGCTAAACACAGAGAAGACAAACAAGGACAGACAAACGGATTAAGTCGATTATATCGACCCCAGTGCGTAACTGGTACTTAATTTATCGACCCCGAAAGGATGAAAGGCAAAGTCGACCTCGGCGGAATTTGAACTCAGAACGTAACGGCAGACGAAATACTCGCTAAGCATTTCGCTCTGCGTGATCTGTATGCAGAATGATGCTATTATTTTGTGGCAATTCTTTGATTGGCGACGATAAAATAGATGTCTGAAATTAATTTTATCATAAATTGAACTAAAGTTTTAAAAAATTTGAAATTTAAAATTGCACTCTTTATCGACTTATATATTAGGCTACACAATCTCTGATAACTTGATATTTTATTGACGCACATGTCACGTAGCAACAATTAGCTGATTAATCCTTTAACCACCAACAAAATATATAAGACCATACAACCTTTGATGACCTAAAATTTATTGACGTACAACTGTCACGTAATAGACACTGTCGTACTAATCTCTCAACCCTAAAAAACTACATACCATACACAGCAAATGTATACACACAATGTATTGTTCATATATTTTTGAAGATTCATTCGACATACACTTTCATATTTTCGCCGACATTCAAATAAAAAGACAATCTGTCCAGCAATTAAATCTTTAAGAAAATAACCCTTTACTATTTTAAGGAAATAGTAAAGGAAATATTTACCCTTTAAGGAAATGGCCCTTTACAATCACAAGGCCACAACGAGCGAAAAAATGAAAGCTATAATGTGGCTGCTCAACCTGTTAGAAATAGCAGCCTATTTTCTCTCAGTCACCTAGTACTATCTTAAGAATGGAGAATACTTTACATCATAAGCATTGCCTAAAATTCTAAAAGCGGCGATCTTTCGGTACAAGTACCATAACTGCCAATCACTGTTTGTTTACATTTGAAGAAGAAGATCGTCACTTTCGGTAAAGTTTTTTTTTATATATATGTGGGGTTAGGGTTAGGGTTAGAGGTGGTGAGAAGGGTTTCTTTTTTCTTCAGAAATGTAAATAAACCCACGTGGGTTTATAATTGGTAGTTATGGTACTTGTATCGAAAGATCGCCCTAAAAGCAATAAAGTAGATAATTCCAACATAATTAGTTGATCGAAATTTTCGATGCAATAGAAAATGCAAATTGCAATGGATTTGGGCATCTAAGCTAACTAATGGAAGCAATGGATGTTTTAGTTTTATTAGACCTCCTCATTGAAGCATATTTATCTAAGTTGAGCAAGAATGATCTATCTATCAATTTATTTATCTATTTGTCTATTAATCTATCTATATCTATATATGTATGCCTGTTTGTATGTATTTATGTATGTATGTGTATGTATGCATGCATGTATGTATGTATGTACGTATGTATGTATGTATATATATATATATATATGTAGAAACATACATACATACACTTTTATATTTTTATTCTTTCACTTGTGTCAATCATTCGGCTACGGCCATGCTTTCTCCGTTAATTTTATCGATGTCTTAATTTCAGCATTTCCCACTTTTCCTTCCGATGAAAATATTCGGTGATTGCTGCTGGAAGACATTCATGTATCATGCTACATACGAGTTGATAATACTTGCCTTTCTTTTTCTTTATTTGTTTTGTTTTTGCCTCATAATATGCGCTTGGTTGCATAAGATACATTGTAGCACTGACCAGTCACCGAACCTTTGAAACAGCTGTATAGATAATTCTTTATCTCGTAACTTGAATATTCATATGCAACATCTCATACAAATGAATTGCTACCACCCTTAATTCTTTGTTCATCTTTTGTCTATTTATTTTTCGCTCGTGTTAAGTTTTTCTGTTTTTTTCTTTTCTTTTTTTTTTAGCTGCAGGATTATTTTATCCTGATAAGAATGTTTGAGCTTTAGAAACTGACTTACCTGAAGCTCTGATTCGGTGCATACCTATTCCACGTTTATACTACTGTTTCAAACACCATATGTATACACACACACACACACAAATTGTGTGTGTATGTGTGTGTTTGTGTGTGTGTGTGTGTGTGTGTGTGTGTGTGTGTGTGTGTGTGTGAGTGTGTGTGTGTGTGGTGTGTGTGTGTGGTGTGTGTGTGTGTGTGTGTGCAAAAGTTCAAATATACAGAAAACAAAATACGAAGACAGGTGAAGATACAACAGGCAGATGTATTAAGTTTAATGCTCGGGAAGAATGGAAAAGTCCTTGGCGTTTTGAGCCTAATCTCTCCGACAAAAAGGATTGAGAGGGAAAACATAGAGAGAGAACGAAAACAAAAACACCAACAACAGCAACTGTATAAAAAAAATTGGGACAACCAGGATGTAAACAACAACAACAACAACAGCAATAGGTTAATCTGTGCGAAATTGTCTGTCAAGTGTCAGATCAAAGTGGATATGTTTTGTAGACAGACATAATAACAAAGCTATGATATAGAAAGTAGGTTCGGTACTACTACGTGACTCAGTGGAGGTTCGGTACTGTTATGTGACTATGTGCAGGTTCGGTATGACTGCATAAGCAGGACACATGTGTTATTAGTCATTTAACTTAGATAGCTTTATTGGTAATCAACACACGACCTGTTGGTTTATTCGGATAATATTATTAACGTTAGCTTCACCTTTACTGCTGATGCTGCTTGGTTTTGTTTTCGAATGAGATTAAAGCAACAATTGAAGATCAAAGCTGTTTAATGCCAATGTTACCCAAGCATCGTGTGCCAGCATTGACCGACTTACGGAGAGGCTGCTGCAGCAGCAACAACAGCAGACGATAACAACAGCAAAAACAACAGACGATAACAACAACAGACGACAACAACAGCAGAAACAGCAGACGACAGCAACTAAGGCATAGACTCGGTTTAATCGTTAAGTACGTGACTGCTACTTGTTTTATCGATCGCAGAAGGTTGGAAAGCAAATTCAAACTCAGCGAGATTGGACTTCAAAACAAAGTAGTT
>NC_042998.1:195667919-195675419 GCF_006345805.1 Octopus sinensis | reverse complement strand
ATTGCGAGGATGATCCGGTTCTTGACTGAAGATTGAAGGCTTCGAATGTCCCGTCCGTGTTTTTTGTATGTTTTGCGTTCTTGTCCCAGTTTGTATTTTTTTACATATACATATATATATATATATATATATATATATATATATATATATATATATATATATATATATATATATATATATATATATGTATATATATATTATATATATATATATATATGGGGGGGTGTATACGGTGGGGGGGAATAAATATTCGTACATGTCAAAATTCTTTATTTAATTTCTAATGAACATAAATGGGATATACCAATACTATATTTGCATATACATGCATAAACTAAGAATATGCAAAAGAAACTAATAAATTATAGTAACTAAGGAATTCAATTAGAAATATTTAGGGGTGAAAAAAGTATTCATACAGAATAGATTTATGATTTTCTATGCCACAAAATACTGTTAAAATAATTTTTTTACTAGAACTTTCTCGTTTGTTCCAATAGTCTTATCAGTTGTCATTTTTAAGTGTCAAAACACTAGCTTCCTCATTCAGCACTGAGACAACATAAAGTAGTATCGTAATAATGGCGAAAAGTAAAGAACTCACAAATTCAGTGAAAAACTTAATTATTGAACAGTGGAAAGCAAGTAAAGGTTACAGGAAAATATCAGAGACCCTTTGTATTCCATTTTCTACCATATCTTCATTTATTCAAAGATATAAAAAAATCGGGAACTGTTGAGACAGAATAAGATCCAGTGCACCATGCAAGATTTCCCTTAGATCTTTAAGAAAAATGAAATGAAGAATCGAAAAAAACGCAATGATCACCAGAAAGGAGTTGCAAGAAGATTTGTTAGCTTCAGGGAGTAGTGTTAAACTATGAACAATCAGCAATGAACTTCATAGGAATGATCTGAAGTCACGCTCTCCTAGAAAAACTCCGCTGTTGACTAAAAGGCATAGAGATGCCCGTTTAAAATTTGTTAATGAACGTAAAGATAAACTTGATACATTCTGGGGAAATGTTCTATGGACAGACGAGTCGAAAATTGAATTGTTTGGAAGAAATTCGCGTAGCCATGTTTGGAGGAAATATGGTACCACCTATTCGCCGAACACAATTCCTACCATAAAGTAGGTGGCAACATCATGGTGTGGGGGTGTTTCTCTGTAAATGGTACTGGCAATTTACATGTGATAGATGGTAGAATGAATGCAGAAATGTACCAAAATATTTTGAACAATAATTTATGGGACTCTGTAGAAAAGCTCCAGCTTTGTAAAGGGTGGGTTTTACACAACAGGATAAAGACCCTCGGCACACGGCGAAGTCTACCAAAAATTGGATTGTCAATCACAATATAAAATTATTTGAATGATCAAGCCAATCACCTGACTTGAACTCCATTGAAAATTTGTGGCGTTGTTTGAAAATTAAAATTCATTCAAGAGTCCCAATGTGCATATATATATATATATTCTATCACTTAGTGTGAACAGTGGTTTTCTTGAATCGTCTCTATCTTTTTTACTGTGTACAGACGTCACAAGTTCATTGTTTCCTAGTTAGTTCAGGAAGATGGCATCTCTTATTTGCAATATTTTACTCACTTTCTGACAGAAAAAAAGACCTACTTTTCCCCCACCTAAAATACTTAGGGTTAAGAGAAGGTTTTTTTAGAGAATTAAAGAGTTGTTTCAAAACATGCGATGCAAACATAACCCAAAGATCCAGTATTTGGTGATGAAACCAATAGTATTAATAGAATGAAGAGAATAAATAGTGAATACGGTTTTTATAGTAAGATGCTGGAAAAGAGATAGCGAAAGACAGGGGGATACAATGTCAACCCCGTTCCTTACTTTCTACATAATACACAAGCACACTCATAATCTCTCATAAGCACTCACATATCCTTTCTTATTCACACGTAAACGATAGAAAGCGCTAATCTGATTGGTTATTTGTCGTGCATAGAGTACATCATAGTACTGTGTATATGTTTGCATGCATGTATGTATATATGTGTGTATATATATATATATATATATATATATATATAGTGACGTATATTTGCCATTTGAATATGGCTAACCCCTAAGGGTGGATGCTACTGTAGTTTAGGGGTTAGCCATATTCAAATGGCAAATATACGTCACGATGTGTTGCTGCTACTGTTTATAACTCGCTCTGAGATTTATCATTATATATATATATATATATATATATATATATATATAATATATATATATATATATACATACATACATACTACATACATACATACATACATACATACATACATACATACATATATACATATATATACATACAGACAGACAGACACTATCCTTCTCTGTTTTTCCTTCGTCTCACTAACTCTCACATACCACACCGATTCCGTTAAACATGCCGCCGTCACCATTAAGTGGAATATTCCATGTACAGTAAATCTCTTTACACTCCAGTTACTATATATGTAAGCTGAATCGATCATAGCGTACACTAACTACACACGAACACATGAACATGGTAGTAGAAACTGAGATGACAACAAACAATTTTTCGGTTTGGCAAACTGATAGGCAGATGGATTTCATGTCGGTTCCGCTACCTGATTCCGTTAAGTACGGTATGTCAAGATTTTAAGTGAAAAAAGAAAATAAATCCCATGGGGGATATGGTACTACTGCAAACCTACAGCTGCCATTAACATTCACTAGCTGAGAAAGGAAACTAGGTTATGGTTGCTTTCAAATTATTATTTTATTTTTCCTAATAATAAAAATAAAGTCATTGGCACTGTGTAATATTGCCTTATACATAACAAAGTAATATATGTCTGTCTGTCTGTCTATCTATCTATCTATCTATCTATCTATCTATCTATCTATCTATCTATCTATCTATTTATCTATCTATCTATCTATCTATCTTTCTATCTGTCTATCTATCTATCTATCGATCGATCTATCCATCAGTCAACATATGTGTGTGTGTGTGTGTGTGTTTGATGAGTATTGGTGGATGGATGTCTGTATAAGGGGAGAACTCCGTAGTATGTGCAACAACGTATAAGAATATATATTTTACATATGATTTTAGGAGTGTAAAGCAGTAAGCGATGGAGAGCGCTAATCTGATTGGCTATTTGTCGTGCGTAGAGTACATCATAACACTGTGTATATGTTTGTATGTATGTATATATATATATATATATTATATATATATATAATGGTGAAAAGGAACACACGAGTTGATATATATGAAAAAACAAGTCAGATAGAAAATGCTAAAATAATTTTTAAAGAACATTTCAGTACCGGTTTCGGTCATTTTGAGACCTTTTCAACTGTAACGATTAAATAATTAAATTTAGAAGAATTAAAAGAAAAGTTTTTTTAAAGGAATATTTGTATAGTGTTCAATATAAGTGGCATTCTGCCTTTCTCTGTCTCCCTTGTTTGCACTTGTGTGTTCGAGGTCGTTATTATATATATATATATAATATATATAAATTTATAATATATATACATATATATACATATATATACATATATATATAATATATATATATATATATATATATATATATATATTATATATATATATATATATAATATATATATATAAATGCATGCATGCATACATACATACATACATACATACATACATACATACATACATACATACATACATACATACATTCATACATACATACATATATGTCTATTAGTATATGTGTTTTAGATAGATAGATAGATAGATAGATAGATAGATAGATAGATAGATAGATAGATAGATAGATAGATGCAAAAATGAGTTAAGAGAAATAACGTGAAAATCGAATAAAGACATTAAATATCATACAAGATAGATTATTGATTTATTGAAATCATCTTCGCTCCGAGAGAAAGTAAACAAAAATCCAGTAGCAGCTCCGAAAGAGAATGGGAGATGATCTGAAGAACTGACGTCACTAAATGAACAAAATTCTGTTTTGTCTTTCTTTTCTGGAAACAAGAGGGCAGCGAAGTATTATGTTTCTATTTAATATGCGTCATCAGCTCGTCCTAACCTGACTCCATCGGACGTAGAACTTAGAGATATAAAAGCAATAGAAAATATCTATGACTAGAATAATTTGCATGATTAAAACAATGTAAGCTACAATAACTAAGTCAGGGTTGCCAGTGGTGACAATTTGGACAACAAAGACAAATAAATATATAGTTAAATATCATAAAAGATGAATTATTAGTTTATTGAAATTATCTTTTCTTCGAAAAAGTGTCGACAGATATATTGTCTGTGGCATTTGAAATACCGTTGTTCTAACAGAAGTATGTAGTTAGAGCACGTGTGTAATTGTTATGATAGATAGATAGATAGATAGATAGATAGATAGATAGATAGATAGATATAGATAGATAGATAGATAGATAGATAGATTGATTGATTGATTGATTTAAACGCAGGTGTTATTCAAATCTTTTTACTTCCGACATATGTTTCGAAGAAAACATTGGTATTATTCCAGAAGGAATAAAATGATGTAAAACAATGCAATCTTCTCACCAGAGAAAGAAAGAAACCAAGCACATCAATAACACATTTTGACAAAATGTGATGACTGCGTATATGATGAAGGGAACGCTAGTAAGATTTTCTTTTTAAACCGTTAGCAGATATAACGTCAAAGGTAGTTTGTAGATAGAGAAGGAGGAGAAAGAAATTAGTAGAAAACTAATAGTGGAGAGATATAGAGCGATGGGTGACTAGGAATAAAGCTTAAAGGCTTGAAAGTAGATATATTTAGTGGACGTGAAATGTAAGAATCAGTCAAAGGTCGAATTATATAGAATAGTAGAAATCACTTACAGGAACTAAAGTTATGCTTTTGCCAATGTTTGCAACGATAAACGCGTTCTGTAAACGTGTTTACAAGAGGATTCTCTGAGAACAGGATGAAATACATTTCATTGTTACAAAGCGGACAAAAATATTTACCTTTATCATACGGAAAAGATATAGATAGAATATTCCATTCCAAATCAAATTGTTTATTATGATCCTCTAGATACCAAATTAATTTACTAAGCCCAGCATTGTTATGTTTATTGATATGTTTAAATGTAGAGTAATGATTAGATATTCTTTGGGACAACTGAGATGAAGAACTACCTATATAAAAAGACGTCAGAACCAGAAGTAATTTTACATTGATAAATAGAGCTTCTAGTCTTAGAATTATTGCTAAGGAAACGAATGCGATTGGAATCAACATCAGAAGCACTAACACCGCTGCTATTAGTATTTAAAGAATGGTTAGGGTTAACAAAATCAATGTTACTATTTTCATTACGTGGATTTGTATTTAACAACTTATTATCATGCGAAGAGATGATTTGTGAAAGATTTTTTTTGTATTAGAAAACCCTAACACTCCTGTCACAACCTGGGACCTTGAAGACTGCTTTAATGCGAGAAAGTATACTAGTCCCTTAATATTTTATATTCAATATTTCATCTATTCAATAAGATAATCAATACTTCATTTCATATTACTATTTATACTATATATTCTATATTCTACATTAATATTATAAAGAATGTAAATAAAACATAAAAAACAGAGTTGGAATTTCTTTGAATAATATATATATGTATATATATGTATACATACATGCATATATGTATGTGTGTGTATATATATTTATACCTACATTCACACATATATTTTCATATATATGTGTGTGTGTGTGTCTGTGTGTGTGTGTGTGTGCGGTATCGGAAATTTAGAGGAACTGGTGACAATTTTCTATATATTTCATGAAAAATGCAATATCAGTGACAATAATCGATGCATTGATTACCTACGACATTTTATGATACCAGTGCCAGAAATGTAATTCCGCCTTCGATTGTTTCCGTAGCGAATGTTTTTGAACATTTTTCCATATTTCACTATGTTCGTCGGAAATTGGAGAAATCAATGAAAAATAATTAAACTCCACACCTTTGTGAATTTAATATACACATTACAGTTAATTTATATTTTCTAATACACGAGGTCTGATCAATAATTATCAGGAATGTTGCCATAATAACGACGCTGAAGCACGCAGAGTAATGCCGCTTGGCACAGACATTAAACTCTGCTGTGCAGGCGCATTGAGTTTTAACGTTGTAGCTCACTTCCGCTGTGTACAGCAATGCTTGGAAGGAAGGTGTGTTGCGTTTGAGCACCGTATTGACCAAGACAGAGAAAGTTGTCATGGTGATACCTGCTCAGAGGCCTACGCAAAGTGTATTGAGAGGGGTGTATGAGCCGCACACAAATGTACGAGTGGTTCAGACGTTTCTAAGATGGTCGCAAGCAGCAAAACTGTGAAAAACATCGCAGATATGCGGGCAGCTGTGAGTTCAAATCGTCGGATCACCATCCGTGAGCTATCAGAGGATGTACAGATTAGTTACGGTCCAGTCAGTCCATTATCACTAAAGATTTGGGTATGAGACGTATGTCTGCGAAGTTTATGCCAAAACTGTTTTCAGCTGACCTCCCCACTTCAAGGATCTCATCACAGTCTGACAATTTTTCAATCTTTTTTTCAAAGTACTTGTTTGAGAAACTTCGATTTTGCTGTTTGTAAATCTTTTTGGATTCAGTATATACATTATCTGTTTTTTTTATACTCTTTACTCTTTACTCTTTTACTTGTTTCAGTCATTTGACTGCGGCCATGCTGGAGCACCGCCTTTTAGTCGAGCAAATCGACCCCAGGACTTATTCTTTTGTAAGCCCAGTACTTATTCTATCGGCCTCTTTTGCCGAACCGCTAAGTGACGGGGACATAAACACACCAGCATCGGTTGTCAAGCGATGTTGGGTGGACAAAGACAAACACACAAACACACACACACACATATATATACATATATATATATTATATATTAATATATACTATATATATATATATATATATATATAATATGTAATATATATTATATATATATATATATATATATACGACAGGCTTCTTTCAGTTTCCGTCTACCAAATCCACTCACATGGCTAAGGTGCCACGCAGTGGGACTGAACCCGGAACCGTGTGGTTGGTAGGCAAGCTACTTACCACACAGCCACTCGTGTCTTGCATTAAACAGTTTTGTATGAAATCATTATCAATTGTTACGAGCCAGTTTGCCAGTTTGCCAAGTCACTGTATTCTTTAAAATCACTAAATTTGCTTCCTGTTTCCTTTTTCTGCTCTCTCTTTTCTGCACCAAAAGTTGTCAACAGTAGGTTGATTATTGCTAAACACAGCACTCATTGTTTGCGCTCTATCATTGACCTCTCTGCTGCTTGCACGGTTTGTTTCAGTTGCAGCTGATGACAAACTCTTACTTGACATTGTAAAACAGTTTGATAGTTTTTGACATTTAGAAATTTCGTTTAGATTGCTTTTCTTTGAGTTAGCGTTTCTGGTATCCG
>NC_042998.1:195660419-195662919 GCF_006345805.1 Octopus sinensis | reverse complement strand
GAACAATCCAGGTTTTCTTCCCATTCCTGTCGTCTGCTTTTTTTTCTTTTTCATGCTGATTCACAATTTGTGTCAGTCAAAATAATAATGAATTCCCCAGAGTTTGTTGTTTTGTACTACTTACAGGAATCAGTTTAATCGACTTCCCCTTCTCTTTAAATTGCTGGCCTTGTGCCTCAGATCGAGCAACGCTCCTTACAGCTTAGATTTATGGTCTAAAACATGATTTAGTTCTGAGTCCAATCCCCCTGAAGTTAGCTTTACCTTTCATCCCTACGGGGTCGATAAAATAAAGCACCTCTAATGTACTGAGCCGCTTTAATCCACTTTAATTAAGGCCTCCCCATAAATTGTTGGCCTTGTACCTAAATGAGAAATCATCATTTAAAATTTTCTGTTACCCTTGATTTTTTTTCTAAAACAAAAACAAAAATAAAAAATTAGTATTTAGTTAACATCCTATTTATTTATAACATATGTTATTATCTAATGCTCTTTTTTTTTCGGGGGGGGGGGTCAAATATATATAATGTTTTTAACGTAAAATAAAATAATTATTAGATTCTCCACCGGAAGTAGATTAGCAAAATTTAATAAGCGGGGAGAGCTGGAATAAAACAAGTGTTGGGGTGTGGAACCTTAAAGGGAGAGTGTGTGCAGAAGTGGAATTTTAAGGGGGAGTGTGTGCAGAAAATCTGAAGAATCAATAAGCGGTGGGGTTGAAATAAAAGCGGGGGTGGTGGAAAATATCTAAAAAATTAATAAGAGGGGGACGATTATTCAAGACCCCAGAACTTGTATCAAATAGCAGAAATGGTCATGTGACTAAGGAATTCAGGACTCGAAAAAAATCCAGAATGTTAAAGCCACTGGACCATTTCTGGTTTTGCCGGTCCTCTAGTGAGTAGACGCGTCCAGTCCTACAGCCCAAAGGTTAAATGGAGTCAGTACTTCAAGAGTAAGCTCGAAAGAACGGGAGAATAGCAAAATGAACAGTAAATAAACTGGCAAAAGGTAACGAGAAAGCTCTGCAGGAAAAGTCATGAATCTTCAGGCTGTAGTATCGAGGTCATTGACCACCGACTCCAGTAAGACATGTATGGTGCATGAAGGCGGCGAGCTGGCAGAAACGTTAGCACGCCGGGCGAAATGCGTAGCCGTATTGCGTCTGCTGTTACATTCTGAGTTCAAATTCCACCGAGGTCGACTTTGCCTTTCATCCTTTGGGGAGGGGGTCGATAAAATAAGTACCAGTTTCGCACTGGGATCGATGTAATCAACTTAATCCGTTTGTCTGTCCTTGTTTGTCCCCTCTATGTTTAGCCCCTTGTGGGTAATAAAGAAACACATGTATGGTGCATGAAGAGGGAGAGAGAAAGAGAGAGAGAGAAGGCGAGAATGTGCGTGTATGTGAGCGCGCGCGCGCGAATGTGTGTGAGCGAGTGTGGATAAGCGGGCAGAAAAAGAGTGGCAGAAAAATATTTAAAATAGATTACACGAGTAATTCTTTAATCTATATAAATAAAACTGAGAATGTCTGTCTGTCTGTGTGTCTATACGTGTACATCACAACAACTCGAGAACTACTCAGCCGATTTCATTAAAATTTTACACATGCCTTACTTAAGATCCATGCAGTGTCGAGGCCCCCAAAAATTCTCAACTTATTGCCTAATGCGAGCCCGGAGCAATCTCTTATCTCTTACACTATTTCAGTATTACAGTATTCTAATGGTACTTTCAGTTTAATACTTTCATTATTATATACTTTCACTTTTAATGGTGGAAACTATTATCTCGACTAGCTCCCTCCCCTAAAATTTCAGGCCTTGTGCCCTATTGTAGAAATGATTATTATGTACATTGAGAAGGCGGCAAGCTGGCCGAATCATTAGCACGCCGGGCAAAATGCTCAGCGGCATTTCGTCCGCCTTTACGTTCTGAGTTCAAAATCCGCCGAGGTCGACTTTGTCTTTCATCTTTTCGGGCTTGATGAAATAAGTACCAGTTATGCTCTGGGGTCGATATATCGACTAGCCCCTCTCCCCCACAAAATTTCAGGCCTTGTGCTTTTTGGGGAAAAGATTTTAAAGAACATTGAGACCATGGGGCCTCCATACTTAACATCGCGTTCTCAGGGTTCTTGTTGATATGTTTGGTTATTTCTTGTTCTCCTTACTTAGAGTATATTTTCATGTCAGATGGAGCTATAAAAAAAAAACATAAAAGTTTTAGACCATATCTTTTCTACAGTGAGAAAAAACAAACAAAAACAAAAACAAGAAGCAATGATGATGGTAATGTCGAAGTCAACCAGAATACTAGAAATAGAAGAAAAGGACAAACAAAAGCAAAAGAAAAACACATAAAGAAGTAAAACTAAGAGAATGAAAGCAGTGAGAGTAATAAAGAAATTAAAAGAAAGAAGGGAGAGAGAGTAGCAAAATACAGCGGTTTAGCAATATTGTATTACATTGCCCTAGTGAGGCATTGCCAACAA
>NC_042998.1:195655153-195660319 GCF_006345805.1 Octopus sinensis | reverse complement strand
CAGCACGTAACGTAAGCAGAATAATGTTTCAAATTATTTTGCAATAGATTTCTCTTTAAGAGAGAGAGAGGAGGGAGGAAGAGAGAGAGAGAGAGAGAGAGAGAGGAGAGGAGAGCGTGTACATATTTGTACCTACTGGATATTACTGGAAAGAGCAAATACACATCTGTTTGACAGATAAAATGAAATATGCACCTGTGTCAAAAATACTCGACTTTATTTCATCTTCTTTTACATTTATCCTCGTTTATTGTGAGGGTTTGGTTAAAAAAATATCACGGTGATTAAAAAAAATCAGTGAAAAATGAATCACCCCCGTACGCTTTGTAAACGGAACGAATGGTAAGAGTCATTGATTGGCATTCAAGCTCGTTGCCCGCAGTCGCGAAGCTCCAGTTACCGTTATTATTTCGCGCCGGGCGAAATGCTTAGCGGTATTTTGCCCGTCGCTACGTTCTGAGTTCAAATTCCGCCGAGGTCGACTTTGCCTTTCATCCTTTCGGGGTCGATCAAATAAGTACCAGTTACGTACTGGAGTCGATATAATCGACTTAATCCGTTTGTCTGTCCTTGTTTGTTCCCACTGTGTTTAGCCCCTTGTGAGTAGTAAAGAAATAGGCATTTCGTCTGCCGTTATGTTGTGAGTTCAAATTCCACCGAGGTTGACTTTACCTTTCATCCTTTCGGGGTTGATAAATTAAGTACCAGTTACACACTGGGTTGATGTAATCGACTTAATCCGTTTGTCTGTCCTTTTTTTGTCCTCTCTGTTTTTAGCCCCTTGTGGGTAGTAAAGAAATAGGTATTTCATTTGCCACTACGTTCTGAGTTCAAATATCCCCGAGGTCGACTTTGCCTTTCATCCTTTCGGGGTAGATTAAATAAGTACCAGTTACGTACTGGGATTGATATAATCGACTTAATCCATTTGTCTGTCCTTGTTTATCCCCTCTGTGTTTAGCCC
Organism: Octopus sinensis; assembly: GCF_006345805.1. Classification (NCBI taxonomy): domain Eukaryota; kingdom Metazoa; phylum Mollusca; class Cephalopoda; order Octopoda; family Octopodidae; genus Octopus; species Octopus sinensis. Next base: position 195,659,355 of record NC_042998.1, on the reverse strand, counting down.
CTGTGGGCAATAAAGTAATAGGAATTTCATCGCTATGTTCTTGAGTTCAAATTCTGCCGAGGTCGACTTTACCTTTCGTTCTTTCGGGGTCAAGAATTAAGTACCAGTTACACACTGGGGTCGATGTAATCGACTTAATCCGTTTGTCTGTCCTTGTTTGTCCTCTCTGTTTTTAGCCCCTTGTGGGTAGTAAAGAAATAGGTATTTCGTCTGCGGGGCGGCGAGCTGGCAGAAACGTTAGCACGCCGGGCGAAATGCTTAGCGGTATTTCGTCTGCCGTTACGTTGTGAGTTCAAATTCCGCCGAGGTCGACTTTGCCTTTCATCCTTTCGGGGTCGATAAATTAAGTAACAGTTACGCACTGGAGTCGATGTAATCGACTTAATACCTATGTTTGTCCTTGTTTGTCCGCTCTGTGTTTAGCCCCTTGTGGGTAATAAAGAAATAGGTATTTCGTCTGCTACTACATTCTGAGTTCAAATTCCGCCGAGGTCGACTTTGCCTTTCATCCTTTCGAGGTCGATGAATTAAGGACCAGCGGAACTTTCCCAAAATTGCTACTCTTGTGGCAAAATTTGAAACTATTATTATTATCTCTATCTGCTCTTGTCGTCTGCGTCATTTGTTAGGATTAGGCGTCCTCATATTTTATTTATTTACTTATTTATTTGTTTACTGTTCCCATGGTGATGGGTACGAGTACTTAAATCCGAAAATTAAAATAGGCAGCCTCTCAGAATGGTCATGAAGACACAAGTGACAATTAGCACATTCTTGGTAGCTGAGTGGCGTTTCTATGGTACAAGCAGAATCTTCGACTGGCCACTGACTCGTGTTATCACAGATCAATCCGTGATAAGCATAACATGGTTCACATCTGAGCATATCGTGTTATCCTTTATCAGTGATCAACGAGGCCACGGGTAACATATATCTTCTTATCATTCTATGATAGATAGTTCTAGATATATTTTATAAGTCAGGAATCACTGAAACATTGATTGTGGTGTCTGACAATTTGGTGGTTCATATCCTATCACTAACTTAAAATTCTCCTAACAGATGCATCGAATTATCATCGATTTAGATGGTTTGGCTTTGTTGAAATTAGACAATCGTAAATAACTGCGCAACCCTACTGTTCCTTGAATTTCATTGTTAAGCTCAAATTGGTTCAGTTTTCTGAACGAGGGAGAGAGGGGGAGGGGTGATGTTCTGTTCATGTGTTTCGCAATCTGTCTAGATTAACGCTATCTAAACGGAAATAGCTATACTGCAGGACACACCTTAGACACGCAAACATACACACACTCACAAATCACACACACACACACCAACACACACACACACACACACACACACACACACACACACACACACACACACACACACACACACACACACACACAAACATACGTGCACGCGCTCATATGTATATATGCATATATACATGTATGAATGTATGTATATATGTATATATGCATATGTGAACAATATACATACAATCATCTATCTATCTATCTATCTATCTATCTATCTATCAATCTATCTATCTATCTTTTTTGTCTGTCTGTCTGTCTAACATACACACATAAAACACACACAAGACGCACACTCAACACGCGTACACATATACACCCATAAACACGCTCGTGTGTGTGTATGTGTGAAGGTATGTGATCTAATGAATAGGATGTTAGATTCATGTTCGCAAGATCGTGGGTTTGTTACCTTGAGTCCTTGAGCAAGTCACTTCATTTAACTTTGCCCTAGTCAACTCAACAATGGCAACTCGAACTGCAAGAAAGCCATTCGTTGTATTTTGTCATGGAGAAAATTTCTCGCTGTTGGAAATACATCGAGTCAGTTCGCAGAACTCCCTGACCAAACTACTGGATGCATACATTTCGGAGTGGTTATCTCCTGCTCAGCACCAGAAACCGAAAAGGCAGACGCTGTCAGCTAACGACAGGGAGAGGTGTCTCTTCTTCTATTCCCGTCATCGTACAATGACTGATTGCGCAAGTAGGCGATATACCGATAATGTCAGGAGGTATGAGGGGTGAATATGAATTTATTTAGCCACATGACTTCGATAGGATCATGGTTGTTTCGCTGGAGTTGGACAGTTGATGTAACCATAATGTTCTGGTGATTTAATGAGCTACTTTTCTTCTCTTGCATCCGTATATGAGTATACAATTTTGTTGTAAAATGCCGAGCACACAAACATTAATGCAAATGTGTACATATAAATTCTTGCGTACTGAAATTAATACTACATGAAGAAGGTTGCTAAATGGCTGTAATCCTATGGAAGTCGCATGTTTAAATAAATCTATATTACCTCTCATTCCTCCTGACTTTATGGTTTACATATTCCCACGGAATAATATGGGTTTTCAGTTACATGGACACTTTACATTACACCTCTTTGTAATTGAAAAATGCACGTGCAGTTTGCGCAAAAAAAAAATCCGACTGGCTTGAAATAATGCCACAAAATGCAGTATATTTAAGAGACCAAAAAAGTAAGATACAAAAGAGATATTTTCTTCAAACTTGGCATGAAGGAAGGAACGACTGTTTGGTTTCTCAAGAATTTTTTTTTTTTTTGCCTTAACTTCGTTTGACAAAACATAAAATTCTATGAAATAAAGGCATGCTTAATTATTTTTTAATAGAAAGAAAACACTGATTGCTTTTTATTCAAGGAAAAAATACTATTTTCTTGCTAATAAGTGATTTTTATTACCTTACAGCTTTAAACCCAAAAGTATGTTTTTAGTGAAAGAAAATCATTATTGTATTCAATCAAGATTGTTTGAGCTTTATTTCAAGGTGAATTTAGTCAAAATACTTAAATCTTAGAAACAAAAGACTATTTGCTTATTTCTTAATCGTGCAATATTTGCATTAAAATCGTTTTTCTTTGGAATAGAAAAAAGTCTATCTTTATTTCTTCTTTTGCTGGTGTCTCAAATTTAGGTTAAATCAGTGTTTCTCAAAGGCGAGGCCTGTGGGACGGTCGGACAAGTTGTTTTGAGAAAATTTGACTTAAATGTTTGACAACTCAGCACCGTCCATTTTGCTCGTATATATATATTTTCAAATGAGAAGGCGATGTAGCTTGCATCTGGCCTTGTTTCGGGTACGCGATATGGACAAGTCATGAAGATGAAGAAACAATAACGTCTATCGTTCCTGTAAGGGGACTTAATGCGAGTTACCTCGCTTGTCTATGACTTCCAGGTGTTTTAACACCAGGCGAATTCTTGAGAATATGTTCTCTTACACCTACAACCGCAGCCTGCCACGAACTGTGTGTACGATACATACATACATACATACATACATACATACATACATACATACATTACATACATACATACATACATACATACATTACATACATACATACATACGTACTTACAAACGTACATACGTATACACACACACACACATATTATATAAATACATATTTAGCCCTAGGAAGCATCAACGCTTCCTGTCGGCCTTGACCACTTTCCGTGTCCTTATGTTTACGAGGGGGAGACAAGCACTCCCACTCAGGTAAGGCTTAGCTGGGTGGAGGTGTTTGTCTCCCCCTTGTAAACATAAGGACACAGGAAATGTGTCAAGGCCGACAGGAAGCGTTGATGCTCCCTAGGGCTAAATAGCAGTGATGTGATTCTCTTCGTGGGACTCTCACATTAAGTTGACAGTATACAACTACTCTCTCTCTCTCTCCACACACACACACACACACACACACACACACACACACACACACACACATATATATATAAAACTTAGATAACTTAGATTGGTTTCGGCCATTTCGGCTCAGGCCATGACTAACTCAATAGCACCACCTGTAAAAGTCTTTTAGTTAATTATTTGGGAACATCATGGACCACTCAAGCAGAGAGTTGTTGTTGGCTGAGACGTATCGAGGTGTAGGTGGCTTGTCCGGTATTTCCTGGAGGATTTTGTTCAGGTACCGTTTGAAAGTTGTGAGGGTCTTATTCTACTTTTATTTCTTTCGGGGCAACATTGAAAAGAGCAGGACCATTTGCTGTGAAGAAATTGTGCCGGAATGCTCTTACGTGATGTGATCTCGACTTTTGTAGGGGACGTATTGCACGGGGGCCTAGTCTTGGGTAAATTTTAAACATTATATCGATATCATTTGGATAATA
>NC_042998.1:195637653-195647653 GCF_006345805.1 Octopus sinensis | reverse complement strand
TCACTCATAAATAAACATCGTAAATACACGTAACTGGACAAAGTGTAGAAAAATATATAAAATCCTAGCAAGCTGATTCTGAAATTCGGTTTCGATTTCTAGCAGACATTCACATTATGTTGTAAGGATCCGTTAAGAAAGCTTTAGATTTATTGCATTTACAAGTTATAGGACCTTTAATGAAGCTAACAGTCTGCATTTAGTCTCAAAGGGATCGTTTTAATCATGGAAATAACAGTAACTCAGAAATAAGAATAAAATTTAATATGAAAGAAGATATACCTGTGTAATGAAAGCGAAACAGAGATTTTGGAGGAAATATTTTCATTCCTGCAAGTGGAACATTAATTAAGACTTTTCATCAGAACTAAATGTTTCTTTAAAAAGTTATTCAGGGAAAATATATCCCCGGCATGAAACAACCACTAAGTCTGTACAAAACACATTTGCTTGTTTAGTTCGGCACTGTAGGATGCTTTCTTCATCGCCAGAACACGCAATACCCATGAATTTGGCTCGAACTCCTGAAGAACTGTAGGATCTTAACTTTTGGCCGTTTTTGAAACCTAGCATTCGGCAAAATACTTTTGATTCGGATTTACCCCATCTGCCAACACCAACGTAAAAATGATCGCAGACACCTCCCCAAGTGCCATCACTGAAGATTTCTGCAACTCCGATGGTTTCACCAAACGTATAGCTGAGTCTAACATTAGCCGGAACACACCGTGGCAATGGATTCCAAGTTGCATTAAGACATTTAGGTTGAATTTCTTTTGGTTTTCTGAAATCGTTTTTACAGGAATACGTCAGGAAAATTTCATATAAAGACCTAGTTTTAGTCTTATTGTATTTGAAGTCGAATTCTGCATCTTTCATTCCAAAGATTTTAGGAAGCTCACAAGATTTCACGCATTCTGGAACTGGATGAGACCATGTGCGTCTGCGAGAACAAATTCGGAGATCTGTGTTCGATATCTGATAGCCTTTCTTGCAATCATACTGTACAAAGGCCCTACCAATTTGATAGACAATTATTGCATGCTTTGGTGTTTTCGGTTCCACACATGCAGAAGACCTGATGCAAAATATAGCTGGGACCCAAATTCCATTAATGCATGTAATAGCTCCTTCATAGGCATTTTTGAAACGTTTTTTGCATGAGTAAATTATTTGCTGTCCATAAGATATCTCCGCTGAAGTATTCAATGCTTTAAAGGTTGGTAATAACCACAACGGCTTCGTTAGTCCTTTTATATCTGGAATCAAGCAAACTTGTTTACAAACAGGAAACTCTCTGTTCCACTTTCCGTCAGCTTGACACGTGATATGCGATGAACCAACAAGACTATATCCTTCCCTACATCGATAGACAAGTGTCGTATTGAAAACGGTTTCCTGTTTATCTTTTTCAATAAATCCATGATCTGGCAGCTGAGGTTTGGGACATTTCACTAATTGACAAGAAGGGAACGTACCCATCCAGTTTCCATCTTCGCCACACACCAAGGTTTTGTTTCCAAACAACTTGTAACCATACTGACAAGAAAACGTTATTGTAGAATTGACTGTATTCCCAGTTTTCGATACTTTCCGACCATTGGAGGGCACTTGGAGTTTTCTTAAACATTTCACAATTTCACATGTGGCGTTATGGTACCAAACTCCTTTCCGACAGCGAAGATCACCGTTAGCCTCTCCTACACGAATATAATAGCGGTCACATAAAACTCTTGAAATAATATCATCCGGAGAATGACCGAGTGCAAAAACAAATTTTCCGTTTGGTATTTCCGGGAAATGTCCGCAGTTGATTAAACTCATTAAAGTTTCAATGAATCGCTCGTTTCGTCTGCTAATTACATGGCACTGAATAAGCTCTGGTTTCTCTTTCAGAAAAGTGTAATTAACGCTCACCGATCCATGAAATGGTTGTAAACTAATTTGTAAAGATTTATCTTGGAAAACTGTGTAGGACTGATTCGAGTATTGATCTCCACTGCCTTCGTTCATATATTTGGTATATTCTGGAACTGTTGCTGATTCGCCTGATGCTATTTCCATTTTATTCTGTTCTCCTTCATTGCTGCTACGAATATTTTCCTCGTCAATGTCTCCTCCTGGGTGATTCCCTCCATAAATCGTAGTCTCAATGGTGTTCAATATTTCTCCCCCGGTACTCTTTTCTTTTAATGTTGGATCATTGAAATTCTTATCATTTTCAAAACTGTGTCTTCCAAACGAATGATTTGTTATTCCAGCCTGGCTAAAGTCTACAGAAATGGCAATTAACAAAACCAGAAGTTCTCCTGCCATATTTACACAATACCAGTAAAATGCATGTGCTTGCAGTTCCCGCGCAAATAATATTATTTACTTAACTATCGTGTGTCTGTGCGCGCGTCTGTTTATGTTTGCGCACGCGCATCTGAACTTTTTGAACTTCGTACGCAAATAACTTCTGCCATTTTCTCCTTTTCCTACTTAATCTTCAAAAATACCGTTTCTTCATCCATGTATATGTATTATTGTATGTATGTATGTATGTATGTATGTATGTGTGTGTGTGTGTGTGTGTGTGTGTGTGTGTGTGTGTGTGTGTGTATAGGAAATGCCTTTTGAGGGGAGAGCTGTGGGGGGATGGTATTGGTAGTTTCCGGAATGTAATGTCTTGTATCTTATAGCATTTGTACGCTCGTACACGCGTACGTATGTGAATGTGTTTTGTATACATGTGTGATTGCGGCCGCGTGTGTAGAAAGAGACAGACAGAAAGACAGACGGTGAGAGAGAGAGAGAGAGAGAGAGAGAGGAAGAAAGTAAGAAAGAAAGAGAGAAGAAGGGAAGGAGGGGGAGGGGGAGGAAAATGTGTAGTGTATGTTTTTGTGCGGAGTGCTCGTGTATGTGAGTACATGAGACAAGTTTAACGATGCTCTATGTAAGCATCAACTCAGATTACGTGCTGCTAGCTGTGTCAGCTTTAAGTAACATCCTTGGAAGAAGAGAGAGAGAGAACTGATAGATAGATAGATAAATAAAGAGAGAGAGACAAAGAGCTAATAGATAGATAGATAAATAAAGAGAAAGAGACAAAGAGCTAATAGATAGATAGATAAATAAAGAGAGAGAGATAAAGAGAGACAGTGGTGTGTGTGTAGTTCCACTCTGTACCAAGAGGCAGTTGTCTCTAACAGTAAGTCTTTTTCTTACTTCATACACTTCAACCATTGTTTTTGCTAGGCAGAGTTGAAATACAGAGTAATATGTAGAAAATCTATTAACTAAATTCTATTACTCGTTTTTCACCAAATAAGTAAGTAAATAAATGAATAAATAAATAAATAAATGAATATATAAACAGTCTGTTCTTTATTTAGCCATTGAATGCCATTATTTTTCAACTTCATTCATACGTACATTCAAAATTTGAAAGCTTAAAACTGGCTGCTTGGTGCTGGTGTCATAAAAATATACAAGGATGAATAAGATAAATTTATATGAAAACGAAAGGGTGCGTGAGGGACAGAGAAGACTCTTTAAAAATTGCATAAACATACAGGCAAATGTTAAATAAATAAAATAAACACAAGTGAAACAAGATATGTTTTTTAACCCTTTACTCAGTTTGTTAGAAATGTTTTCAAACTTGTAGTAAGCTCTTGTTTCATACTCTGATGGATGTAAAAAAAGTATTTGGGAATGTGTGTGGTATATGTGATACATGGGTACCAGCGAAAGACGTCGTGTGTGTCACGTGATACACAGGAGAGGCAAAAGGTTAAGAAGTATCAGGTCATCCCATAAGTTCTGTCCGATTTTACCTTTTTTTTTTAAATTGGATGAAATTTAAAAGTATTTTAGAATGTCTAATGGAATTAAAAATTATTTTTATGCATTTGTGTACATTTAAACTAATTAGATATTATTTTACAGAATAATAGAATTAAAATTTCTTTGATTAAAACCCTTTCTAACATGCAAGTATCCAAAGAGCATTTAAGGCACATAATGCTTTATGAGTACAAAAAAGGAAACTCTACAGTCGAAGCGACTTGAGATATACACTCAGTTTATGAGAAAGAATGCTTGAATGAAAGAACTTGCAGAAAATGGTTTGCAAAATTCAGAAGTGGAGATTTCAGCCTTGAAGATGAAGATCAAACAGGACGTCCATTTGAGTTTGATGATAAGCTCTTTGAGGCATTGCTTGAAGAAAATCCTGCATTATCAGTTGAAGAATTGGCAATAAAGCTTAGTTCAAACCATACAACTGTTCAACATCATCTTCAACAACTTGGAAAGGTTCCTAAACTTGGAAAATGTGTGCCTCATGAATTGTCTGAAAGCAACCGCAAATCCCGAGTTGGCATTTACTCTTCTCTCCATTCTCGCGAACTCATTTCAACCTTTTTGGATAGACTTGTGACTGATGACGAAAGATGGATCTTCTATTGAAATGTTAAACGTCGTAAAAAGTGGCTTGGTAAAAGGGGAAAAGCTCAACCACAACCGAGAAGGGAATTTCATGGAAAAAAAAAGTTCTTCTCTCTATCTGGTGGGATTGCAAAGGAGTAATTCACCTTGAATTGTTACCACCTAATACAACAATCAATGCTCAAGTCTACTGTCAGCAATTAGAGCGTTTGAACCAAGCTTTGAAGAAAAAAAAAAGACCCGCTTTAGTGAATCGAAAAGCAGTGATGTTTCATCAGGACAATGCGCGACCCCACACTGCAAAGATCACATTACAGAAGATCTTCTTCATAGAGGCATAAGGCTACAGAAGTTATGTAGAGGAAGAGGTTTGACCCAGTTCTTGACTGGTTCTTTCTTTTTCCGAATCCGGAAGGAAGAAAGTTAAAGTTGATCTCGGCGGAAAAAATTCCTCATCCACCTTATTCTCCAGTCCTTGCTCCTTCAGACTACCATTTGTTTCGTAGTTTACAGAATCATTTAGGGGACATAACTTTCGCAAGCCAGGAGGAGGTCGAAACTGATATTTCAGAGATCTTCGCTTTGAAACCAAAAGAGTTTTACATTGATGGGATTAAAAAGCTTGTAAATAGATGGAAGGAAGTCACAGATAAGCAGGCAAATTACATTGATGATTAAATTTCAATTAAATATAACATTTGATCACTTGTTTTCCTTATTCAAAATTCGGACAGAACTTATGGGATGACCTGATATATACAGAAACATTTAGGACTACCCCTAAAATCTACCCCACACGGATAAGAACGCATTGGTTACGTCGGGCTAGAATTCATCACTTCTCTTCCCGCCTGCCGCACTCCTCATATTGGGTATTTGGTTTGCCCCAAAGTCCCCCAATAACACCCACTACATGGGACGAGACACGACAAAGAAAAGATTGCGGGACTCGCTGTCTTCTTCATAGAGGCATAAGGCTACAGAAGTTATGTAGAGGAAGAGGTTTAACCCAGTTCTTGACTGGTTCTTTCTTTTTCCGAATCCGGAAGGAAGAAAGTTAAAGTTGATCTCGTCGGAATTTGCACTCAAAATTTAAAGAGCCAGAAAAATAGCGCTAACAAATGCCCTCATGTAAAAAAAAACAAACGGTGGCTTTCTTGGCTTTTGATCTTAACTGATTGGAAGTGTTAACATATACATTTTTTTGCCTTGGTGTAAAAGTTGGGCTACAGCCCATCATTCTGCTCAGTACCACAGATTTGCTTTTTCAGTTGCTTGACCTTAGTGGCTCACGATATGTGTATCTCGGATGACGAGCAGGAGCAGTAGGAAAGTGTCATAGCCATGTGTTGAGAGGGATTCTGTTGGAGTTTGAATAAAATCACCCTTGGAAACATGGGTGTTTCATTCATCACCCTTATTCGGGGACCTTTTGAGCGGGATGAGATTCTCCACCCGAAGAAAATTCTAACTGGGCCCCCACCTGCAAGGTCATGCGTTGTTTTTCTTCATATGTGGTCACCATGTCACGCATCTATAGTTGTGTTGCATGTACTTAATGTACCCTTATCAGACGGGTAGTCATCAAGCTTATACCGGGTTTCGTATATTTGTACCCACCATCACTTCGATGGCGTGTACTCAATAGTAATAATAATAATAACCCTTTCTACTACAGGCACAAGACCTGATATTTTGCGGGAGGGAGAATAGTCGATTACACCGACTACAGCATTTCCCTCTTACTTGATTTATCGACCCCGAAATAATGAAAGGCAAAGTCGACCGCGGTGGAATTTGAACTCAGAACATAGTGGCGGGCGAAATATCGCTAAGCATTTTTCCCAGCGTGCTAACGATTCTGTCAGCTCGCTGCCTTGATAATAATAATAATAATAATAATAATAATAATAATAATAATAATAATAATAATAATAATAATAATAATAATAATACACGAGCAGAAGTAGTGGGGGAGCATGCCCTGATGCAGTACCAGGCAGTGGCTCTCATGGCTTCTGATCTTAACTGATTGGAAGTGTTATCATGTACATTGTTTTGTCTTGGTATAAAAGATGGGCTACAGCAAATATTCTGCTCAATACCACAGATTTGCTTGTCAGTTGTTTGACCTTAACCAGTTGAGCATGTCCCTTAGTGGCTGACGATATGTGCATCTCTAATCACGAGCAGAAGTAGTGGGGGAGCATCATAGCCATGTGTTGAGAAGGATTCTTTGGGGTTTGAATAATTCACCTCTGGAAACATTCAGACAAATATTCAGACAAATACATACCAAAAACACCAGGACTTACAAATATATATAGCATACAGAAAATTATACTACTGGGCATACGCAAAAAACACTTTCAATACAGTAACCATAAGAGCATCACAACAAATCACAGTACATACCCAAGGCACACAGAGCTGCGCTCTGTAGTGAAGTGAAAGCACGTTATAAAAATAAAACTACTGAATGATAATAATAATAATAATAATAACAACAATAATAATAATAATAATATTAATAATAATAATAATAATAATAATAACAATAATAATAATAATAATAATAATAATAATAATAATAAAAAAATAAAACTACTGAATGATAATAATAATAATAATAACAACAACAATAATAATAATAATAATAATAATAATAATAATAATAATAATAATAATAATAATAATAATAATAATAATAACAATAATAATAATAATAATAATAATAATAATAATAAATGCCCTGATGCAGTACCAGGCAGTGGCTCTCATGGCTTCTGATCTTAACTGATTGGAAGTGTTATCATGTACATTGTTTTGTCTTGGTATAAAAGATGGGCTACAGTAAATATTCTGCTCAATACCTCAGATTTGCTTGTCAGTTGTTTGACCTTAACCAGTTGAGCATGTCCCTTAGTGGCTGACGATATGTGCATCTCTGATCACGAGCAGAAGTAGTGGGGGAGCATCATGGCCATGTGTTGAGAGGGATTCTTTGGAGTTTGAATGGTTCACCTCTGGAAACATAGGTGTTTCGTTCAACATCCTAAAGCAACCCTTATTCAGGGACCGTTTGAGCAGGATGGGCTACTCAACCTGAAGAAAATTCTAACTGGGCCCCACCTGCAAGGTCATGTGCTGTTTATCTTGATATGAGATCACCATGTCGCGCACATATGGTTGTGATGCATGTGCCTGGTGTACCTTTATCAGACGGGTAGTCATGATGGGTATATTGGGCTTCGTATATTTTACCCCAGTGTCACTTTGATGGCATGAACTGCTCTCTCACTCAATAATAATAATAATAATGGGGGAGCATCATAGCCATGTGTTGAGGGGGATTCTTTGGGGTTTGAATAATTCACCTCTGGAAACATGGGTGGTTCTTTCAACATCCTTAAACAACCCTTAATCAGGGACCTTTTGAGCGGGATGGGCTACTCAACCTGAAGAAAATTCTAACTGGGCCCCACCTGCAAGGTCATGTGCTGTTTATCTTGATATGAGATCACCATGTCGCGCACATATGGTTGTGATGCATGTGCCTGGTGTACCCTTATCAGACGGGTAGTCATGATGGGTATATTGGGCTTCGTATATTTTACCCCAGTGTCACTTTGATGGCATGCACTGCTCTCTCACTCAATAATAATAATAATAATAATAATAATAATAATAATAATAATATTCCGAGGAGACATGCTCTCCCCACTCTATTTCTGCTTGGCACTGACATCTTTATCCGACATGCTAAACAGAACTGGGTGTGAATACAACTGTTACGGCAAAAAAATCGCCCATCTCTTGTATTTGGATGACCTAGAACTGTACGCTACAAATAATAAACAGATGGAAACATTGCTACAGACAGTACATGGATTTACCAAAGAAATAAACATGAAATTTGGCTTAGAAAAATGCGCCAAAGCAACCTGAAAAGAGGAAAACTAGTAGCAACATAACAGTAGATAAAAAGAATAGCAAATGAAAGAAGAGAATTAGACCAAAGCCAGATATACAAATACTTAGGAATCAATGAACTAGATACGATACAACACACACAGTTGAAAGAGAAGATATAAAAAAGGAATACTATAGATGAGTCAGATTAATATTGAAAACAGAGCTCAGTGCGAAAAACAAGATAATAGGTATCAACTCACTAGCCGTCCCAGTTATAAGTTACAGCTACAATATTCTTAACTGGACTCTAGATGTGTCTGATGCAAAATCTGTGATGAGTCCGAGTGATGCTGATGACCTAGAACCACCTCTGCAATACACACAGTCAGAGAAATTTAGGCCAAAAGGCCGGATATAGATGTCAGAGACCACCAAGGTAACAATGCTTTCTAATCGATGTATCGATACCAACAGATGACAGTGTTTCTCTAAAAGAAACGGAGAAACGTTCAAAACACAAAGATCTAGGAAAAGAGGTTACTCGAATGCGGAGTCTAAAAGCAGAAACAATTCCTATCATAGTAGGCACATTAGGCATGATAAAAAAAAACTTTCAAACAAATACATAACAAAAACACCAGGACTTACAAGTATATATAACACTACTAGGCACTGCACACATCCTACGCAAAACACTTTCAATACAGTGAAAATAAGAGCACCACAACAAACCACTGTACATATCCAAGGCACACAGAGCTGCACTCAATAGCGCAGTGAAAGCACTTGATAAAAATAAGTCTACTGAATAATAATAATAATAATGATAATAATAATAATAATAATAATAATAATAATAATAATAATAATAATAATAATAATAATAATAATAGTAATAATAATAATAATAATAATGATAATAATAATAAAAAGTACATGAAAATTTTGCTAAATTTAGCTAGCAGATGGGAACAGAAACCTCTCCATGGCAAGTATGTGGCCCGTAGCAAACAAGCTGATGTCGACCAGAAACACACACACCAATGGTTACGAAGCTCAGAGCTTAAAACAGAGAGTGAAGGTTTCATATTAGCTGCTCAAGACCAAAGCTTATTTACCCGGAACTACCAAGCCAATGTGATAAAAAATTGGGCTGACCCCAAATGCCGATTCTGTAACGATGAGATTGAAACAATAGACCACCTAATCTCAGGGTGTAGAATCTTAGCACCTGCAGAATATAAAGCAAGACATGACAGAGTCGGCCAGTATTTACACTGGATAATATGTCGGTATTATAAAATCAAAACCGCTGACAAATGGTATAAACACCACCCTGAAGCTGTGACTGAGGGAGAAAATGTGTCGATTCTATGGGACTTCCCCGTACAGACCGACAAGACTATAAAAGCTAATAAACCGGATATTATTATAAAAGATCAAACAAAAAAAGATGTGTTTATTAATTGACATGAGTATCCCTTGCGATCACAATATAGCGGCGAAAGAATTTGACAAGATTAGTAAATATAAAGACCTGCTAATAGAAATTGAAAAAATGTGGCATCTCAAGGCGACTACAGTACCAGTGATTGTAGGATCTCTAGGAATGATAAAAAAAGGTACTGAAACCTATCCCTACCATCCCTAC